>NW_017971619.1:0-10092 GCF_001883845.1 Diplodia corticola
TAGTAATAGCTTTACGTCGATTGCAGGCGTTGTTGACTAAGGTCAACCTTTTTTTTAAGCTATATTATTCTGGCCTTAGCCTTACCTGGCCTCACTTTGGCCTCACTTTAAGAGCGGTTTATACCGTAGTATAAGTCGAGTATGGAGCGCGCTTAGGTTCTTTACTTACATTTTCGGTAGAAGAAGCCGGGATTTAGGTGAGAAACTCGTATCTTAGGTAGGTAGAGTGCTATAAAACTCGTAGATAAGGTAAGAGAAAGTAAGGTATATCGTAAAGAAGGCTAAGAAGGTGACGAGATTAATTTATATATATTATAAAAAATTTATTGACTAAGATCAACATAACCGGTAGAGAGATATAGAAAGTAATAAAAAAAGAGTAGTAAACGATTATAATAAAGGTTGAAAAAGAGATATTTCGATCTCGTAAAGAAATTCTACAACAACCTGATTAAAAATAGAATTTAAATGAAAATCCTTTCGCCGGTAAATAATCGACTTATCTTAATAGTTATCTAGCTGACCCTAATCCGATTTTCTCCATTCGTACTAAGTATTAAGATTACTATTTTTAAAAGCGGTTTAGAGCGCCCGCTTTATATTAGATGTTAAAGTAACTCTCGTCTACGTTTTATCGGTGGAGGATTAGCTTTAAAGTTAAAAGATATGCCTACGACTAGGCTTCTTAATATGCTAAATGTCCCGAATGATATCTCGTAGTAGAGACTTAGGTAAGGCGGTAGTAATAAAACCGATAGCGTATATCGGTTGTATTCCTTATCGCCTCGGTAGTAACGAATCGAACGTGAACTAAGGAACCGTAAGAAGATAGATGGAGGCCTTTATAATAAGCCGTTCGTCGAATTTCTCGATAGATATAGTGGGGAGTTTATCTTATAATATGGCTCGAAGCTTAGTAGTTAGTCGGCGAAACGGCGTACTTTTCCATTTAGGTGTTATCGAGATATCGAATAGATGCCTTATCTTCTCTTTCTATATTTCGTCGTTTACCGGAAACCGTTAAGACCTACGCCGGGGTTATCGACGCGCTAATATATGCCGCGGGCTATAATTAAGCAGCCGTTCGAGCATTTTAAGTGATAAACCATAGAGCCCGTCTATTTTAGAGTCCGAGAGATTCTGCCCGAAGCGGCCGATGGCTAGAAATTTATCCCGTTTAGAAGTTTCGTTCTTAGAAGGAAAGTAGTAGTCTAAGCTACTATCTAAACGTTCGGCTTCTCTTAGTATTTCTACTTCTAGGTACGCACGGTGTTTTAGCCAATCATCTTCTAGCGAGTTAATAACGGTTAGAACGAATTTCCTAATTACTAAGCCGGCGGCCAACTCTAGAACGACGTTCTCCTCGTCTATATTCGCGCGGATAAAATAACGGAAGGTAATAAATATTACGTTTTGACGCTCTATCTTATTCTAGGTTTTTTCGTTTTTCTTTAACCTACGTAAAATGTTAATGGAGAGCGCTAGTTTGCTTTATACTTCTTCTATATACCGTGGGATAGCGCCTTACTATAGAATATACTTGGAAGGGAACTACGCAACACCGTAGCGCTCGACGTAATCTTTTAGCCCTAGACTAATATAATGTCTCGTCGGAATTCCACGTAAGACCGCTAGCTTAGAGTCACTCCTAGTTTTAGAACAATTCTCGTTAGAATTATCGTCGCTTTTCCCGCGTAGCCTCGAAACCTATATAGATTTAAAATCTTTAGGGTCGCCATCGAGCGAGAGATACGCGATACGTACTATGCTAGTAGCTATAATCGTATTTACTAATTGCTGCTCTATTAGCGTTTACGATATAGATCCGCTTCTATATACTGTCTAACTCGCTAGAGCCTTAAGATAGTAGAGCTAACGGTTAAGCTAGTACGCAGTAAAATTATTAGCGTCTAGCGTAGACAACGTCTAAAACGGTTTATAAGTAGTAGTGGATTCTGCTACCGAGGGTACGGTGTTATTAACCATAGTTAATATCGTGCCCCTATCTGCCAGCCGTTCTCTGCTTAGAGTAGTAGTTAAAACATCGAGTCGAAAGCGGTATTCTTATCGGACACTAAAGTTGTACGTTTAAGAACCGTGGAGAGTATCGATAATATGCTTCTTAGAGGCTGCATATCCTTTTCGAAGTAACTCGCGTAGGTTCTACTGCGTAGTACGTCCGAACCGGTTATTAGCTTTGTACTAATCCTCTAGAGTCTCTTGGGATAACGTTAGGCCCTTAAATAGTCGGTTTTTAAATAAGCTGTGCCCTTTAATAGGTGACGCGAATAATTCTTTATATATATTATACGCCTTTATATAGGCTATGCCAGCTTGCTTTCGCTATAGGTTTGTTTCTCCTAACTCGATTAATGCAGACCCGGCGTCTCGCGTAAGTAACTAATGGTAGAACGTCGATCGGGTCTTAAAACGATTTAAAGATGCCCTAGAATACGCAAGCTAATCGGCCTAATAATTAAGACACTTTATCTTTCGTAGTAAAGTAATACCCGGCTCTAAGAGTGTATCTTTAACCGCTAAGTCGACCTAGTAACTATAAGCTGGAAAGAAGGCGTCGTTATAGAAGAAGTGTGTCTATAGATATTATATAAAGTCGTTTACCGCCTCCGTCAGTAACGGACGCTTTATCGATAGCTTAAGATTATAGCCCGAGACAACTAGAAATAAGCCCTAAAACGAGTCCCGTGGTACTTTAGAGCATCCGGTATAGTTCCGGGCCGCCTTTTCTACTTTACTCTAGAAAGAAGCTAGATATTTAGAAGAAATCGTATACTATATATCTATCGCTGCGCTTGTTCTAGACACGAAGTCTTAACGCCTAACCTTAGACTTGTTGTCTATATCCTAGAAGCTTACTAGGTGGTGTTAGACGACGTTAGGCGGATAGACTAATCTTAAGGAAGGGGCAACTATCCGATCGATCTACTCCTTCTAGAAAACGTTATTAACGTGGACCTCTTCGTTCCAAACGGGTATATTAGGAAAGAAAATATAGTAGTTATAGAACGTAGAAGAAGATATTCCTATTCCCAGTCGTAATTATCGAGTGCGATGCAGTTTCCTTAACCGTATAAGAACGCGTTGATTCTGTTTAATTGACCGTATATATGGTGGTCGATAGGCAAGTTTAAACCCCTCGCGGTAAGTAGATAAGCCGTTAATCTCTACGATAAAACTATCTACGTTCTAAGATCGACTAACTGGTGCGTCGCGTAGTTCCTCTTCCTCGAGTTCGGATTTAAGTAAACTTAAACTTAGTAAAGGGTTCTCTCCTTCCCCGCCGCCCGCTAGTATTTCTTCCTACGGAACTTCGTTGGTCGGGTGTTCGGACGGTTGGGCGGGGATTATTCCGTCGAATTCTAGGGGAAAATAGGTGACACCGGTGTTTAGATTACTAGTTATACGGTTACGCTAGAAATTTATAAAAGCGCGAAGAGAATACGATCCGTTAAGGGGTCTATCGCCGGGGGAATCGTCTATAGAACGCGAAACGCTTTAGTATTAGATTGGTAAATATATTATAGCAGCTAATAATATTAGACTTACTATATATACAGTCCGAGTGTTTTACTCGTTAGATAAGGTCCGTTGCGAGGTCTCGAGCGGTATAATTAGGATTAGGCTCGTCTAAACTTTGCTCGGTGTTTTTAATAAAAGAGATATTATCGGTGTCGTCGTCGCTTATTTGGGATGAAGTAGACGCAGACGATAAGCTTAGTATAAAGTCTCTATTATTTATAGAATTACCGGCTGTACTTTGCTTTTCCATTATAGGGTGAGCAGCGGACGTTATTATTAGGGGAGTAATCCCACTTAATAACGAAGAAGTAGAAGAGCTATTAATATTAGATTCGATATCGCCGAAGTAACTATTACCATCGTTAAATTTGCCATCGTTCTAATTACTACTAACTAGAGACGTTGCGTTACCTTAGTAGCACGATCTACTAGTTAGGGCGATGTTAACCCTGGTTAATATAACCTTACTACCCTGCGTAAAGGGCTCGTTCTATTACTAGAGTTAGCGTAAATATAAAGGAAGAATTTAAGACTAAAATTTAATATAGTAATATTCTTAGATATTCTAGTTATCGTAGTACTTACCTCGTTACTACTATCTCTTTCTAGAAGACTAGACGCTTCTATATCCTCTATATTCGGGCTATAGGCGCTATAATGTAAACCTTCCGAGGAAACGTTACTCGCTCGAGCTTCGTTTATTTCTAGGCCTGTCTCGCGCGTAGGCGAATAAGACGACGTAATCGAAGGCGAAGTAGATAATCGTAGCAACGTGCTAGTATATAGACCAACTTTAGGTAATATCCTACCATTAGAAATACCTTGCGTGGGTGAGATTTCTTCGGTGTCTTATACTTCGGGTGCTGGCGACTGATTTTTTAAGCGGGCTTTTCTCTTTCGTTTTCGATACCGACGCGATCGAGTAGCGGCAGTCGCCCGCTTTTCTTTAATAGTCTTCGGGCCCCTCGGTATACCGGCGATCGGTTTTGATGAAGCGCGGGCGTTCGTAGCCGATAGGTGCACGTTTAATATAGCTCTAACCTGGCGCTTTAGCGGGTGATATTAACCGAGGTTAATATAACGCACGTAACCGAAACCACGCTAGCCGTATCGCGTTAGGGCCGTGGACCCTGAAGAATGCGGCGTAATATGCCGGGTCGCTGCGCCGTTCCTCGTTCTAAACCAAACACCGCCGCGATTTACTATACGTAGCCTACTACCCCTGCGCTTACCCGACAATATACGTTCGCACGCATTTCGCTACCTAAAAATATCGATTCTCGAGGGCTTAGAACCCCGATACCTTACTTAGGTAAGGCTGCATCGCTCTGCGCGATAGAGAACCCGGGGCGAAAGTTTTCGCGCCTAGACTCGCGCTTGATATTAAAGCTGAAGCTAAAATACGCTAGGCCGGAAGAAGTACCGCCGCCCGCACGGACTATATTTATAGATCGTAGTTAATATTGCCCGCTCTAGTAAAGATGCTATCTAAGAAGAGCGCCGCTTCGGGTCGTAGCGCGACGTCGAAGAGTACTAAACCCGCTAAAGCGTCGCAGAAGAATTCGATTGGGAATAATAAGAATAATAATAAAGAAACCGCTGCCCTAAAGGCGAAGGCCGCGTCTAGGAAAAAATCGAAGAAGAATTCGGCTGGGAATAATAAGGATGACTATAAAGAAACCGCTGCCCTAAAGGCGAAGGTCACGTCTAGGAAAAAAACGAAGAAGAATGTAGACGAGACTGTCGCTGTCCCGGAGCCTGAGCCTCCTATAGAATTAAAAAGAAAGGCTAGCTCTAATTTAAAGGGCGTCCGAATCGTTTACGCTGTTCGACTCGAAAATAACGGCGCTCTTCTCGCCGGCTATCTCGGCTTTTAATATACTGGTTAATTAAAGAAGTTCTTCGCGGATCCTCGCGTAGACAAGCTGCTTAAGACGTGGGACGAATCTCGTACCGTAAACTATGGTTGCGACTATACCGTTATTAAGTAGTAGGGAATTGTTACTATTAACCGCGTTTTCGATATCGTGCGCTTGTCTACTTAGAAGAAGCCCGTTATAGCAGAGTTCCTCGAGTAGACGACCCTCCCCTTTATAGGGAAATCCTTTAAAGAGGACTTTATACAGTCTAACGACCTATACCGAGCCGTTATCGCCAATCTTATCCCTATATTTACGCTAATAAGGCTTTACCCCGAGTGCTTCTCTAAGGCCACCGACGACGACGTTAACGGAGCGAACGGCTTTATCGGCGGATATATAGCCGAAAGCTGGTCCCGGGCACTCTGGGCTGTTAGACACTGGAGGAAGTCCAAATAAAAATCGAAGGACGACGATGAAAAGGGTACTTTTAAGGTATAGCGAAAGTAGGCGCTGCTCCTATATTTGCTTACCGACGCCGAGGCCGCAGGTCGTTTTAGCGACGAGGGGTAGGCCGCTATATTAACTATAGTTAATAACCCGGACATGCTCGCCGAAGAAGTAGAGGACTAGAAGGAACTCGACGCGGCTGCCGTAGAAGAATAGGAGAAAGCCGAGGTATTATAGGACCTAGGGTCTATCGATCTCTCTTTCTTAGACAACCTGCGGGTCTCCGGTAATCCTATCCCGGACGAGGTTTTGCCTAGGCTACCCGAGCGTACTATCGAAACCTTTCTCCTCTTAATAGGTGTAAAGGCTAAGAAGTAGTTGCTTTAGCCGCCGCCCGAGTACGAAGTATACTCCTTTAATTACACCGACGAGATCGCGGTTGCTAGGCATTAGGCGTCCGCTATAGTCGAATAAACCAAGCATCCCGAGAAAGATAACGAGATGCTAGAGACCGAGGCTTTTTGGGAACTCTAGAGGGCTATAAATAGCGTTAGTAGCGAAGCGCCTAACTTCGCCGAGGTCTATTCTCTCCTCTAGTTCAACCCGAAAGTCCCGAATAAGTGAAAGGTTGGTTTTCGCTATCTTAAGGACTACTAGGTGCCTGCGGTCGCGTGGGCACTTATTATGCTTACGAGTAGTAGTGGCTGCGGTATTATTAGCGACGATATCGGTCTCGGCAAGACCGCTAAAGCGGTTTATACTATGGTCTTACTACCCACGGTTGGGGAACGTCTTATAAAATCGGCGCCGAAGGATAACCGTACTATCCGCTAGGAAGAAGCCCAAGCTCTACTGCCTTAACGAGAGGAATAAGCACTAAAGGAAGATCTCCTAGATACCCTCGTTAACGACTTTACCCGCCTGCAGCCCGTTAATACGTTAACGCTAGAGCACCTTCGCGTTTAGGCCCGCCGTTATAAGCCGACCCTCTTAGTTATTCCTAGCGTCGCGCTATAGAGATGGAGGGCGGAGATAGGCCTTTAGTCGTCCCTTATCGCCCGTCTCTAGATAGGCGATAAGGCGCGCTCCGATTAGACCGATCTTAAGGAGTTAGTTAATGGTAACGCAGCTGACTTACGTACGGCTGTCGATGCCTTAGACGCGAACGACCCGAATACCTAACGGTATATCTTTATAACGACGTACTAAACGCTTCGTCTTCGATCCCTATAATACGCTACCGTTAGTAGGACTTCTAAGCGCTCGAGACGTAGGCCCGCCCAGCCCTCCGATTTAGACTCTAAGGACGGCGACGATAAAGACGGCGGAAGGTTAAGCGAAGAGTAAATTCGTAATATACGCTTACTTCTATAAGGACTTTTCGGCCTCGTCGTACTTAATGAGGCCCATATGGTAAAAAACGCTAGGTTAAGGACGAATCTCGCTATCCGCCGCCTAAACGCCGAGAAGATCTTATATTTAACCGCTACCCCGACCCCGAATCGCCTATACGATTTAAAAGGCCCTCTTACTTTGTTCTGGGAGTGCCTTAAACGTAGCTTCCCCTCGAATCCCCCTAGTAGCGAAACGGATAGCAACTTCGACGCCGGCTTAGACGAAGAAAGTAAGCACGACGAGATTATCGACCTCGATAAGTACGAGAAGATGACGGGCATATTAACTAAGGTTAATATGGGCCACTTCCTCCGGCCCTTTTAATAATTTCTTAACCCATCCGCTTACGGTCGTATTATTGGCTCGGCCTCTATTACGAGTAGTAGTATTTAGATAATAGTCCGACTAATTCTCTCGGCTATAATGCTCCGGCGCGTTAAAGGGCAAGTATTTAAGCGTTAGAACTAATCTACTATTATCGCTGGGATCGTGCCGCCCTTTAAGGTTACCGTTCGAGAGCTTCGTATAAACGCTAAGCAGGCCGCCCTCTACTTAGCCGCACACCGTTCTTTAGTCGATAAGCTCGAAGATAAGGATAAGAAGAAGGCTCGTTAAGACGATAATAAAGCGAGTAGGGTTCTTAATATATACGCCCATCGCTTTCTTTATTACGCGGTGTTCGACCCTGTTTTAGACGCCTATAGAAAAAACCCTAAGGAGATAACCGCCGCTAAGCTAGCGACGTATACCTCGAAGGACGACGCTAGGTACTCTCTTTACTACCGGATTACGCGCCCGCGGCTAGGCTATCCACCCTACGATAGCCGTATCCTCCGCGCTAAGCTTATGGCCTCTTCCTTAGTTAAGCTATAGGACCTATGCGGCATTATTTAGAATGTTTACTACGAAGGCGGCTATAAATTAATAGTATTTGCCGTCTGGCCGGCGGTATTAACTGAGATTAAGATGTTCTTAACCACCTTAGGCATCCCTTTTTATAGTATCCGCGCCGCCTTTAGCCAACCGTAGAGGTAATCGGCCCTAGTAAAGTTTAACGACCCGGCCGACGAAGTTAAAATTCTTCTTTACTCTAGCCGTATAGCGTCTACGAGTTTTAACGCGTAAGCTATATGCCACTACTTGGCTATTCTAGAACTAGACTAGTCCTTAGCCACTATCGATTAGATTATAGGTCGGTTATAGCGAGTGGGGCAGTTAAAGATCGTCGATATATATATTCTCGTGGTAGACTTTATCTACGACTAAGTTCTATAAGTAAGGGCAACTAAAAAAGCCTTAGCCTAGCTAGCCTCGTAGGCGCGAATTAAAGAGAAGCCTAACGACGACGATAACGAGGAGGACGAGAACGAGGACGAGACCGCCGATAATAAGGCGGAAGTAGAGGATAGCACTAAAAATACTAAGGTAAACTAATGCATCGAGTACTATACTCGTCTTTATAGTTTCCGCTCTTCGAGGCACGAGTGGGATAACGCTCGTAATCTCGCTGCTAAAGACAACCTGGAAACCGAAAAGGGTTTTTGCATAAAAGGTAAGTTGCTTCCGATATTCCCGCCTATGTTAACTATAGTTAATATTCCTTGCCCACTATAGCAACCCTAAGCATTTAAACTCTAATACACGTTTTACTAACCATATAATATATAGGCCGTCCTAATATTCTTACGCGTTACCGGCCTTAGCTTCCTCTTAGTAGCCTCTCGAACTCGTTCGCCACCCCCGAGTACGGTAATAAGTAGGTAATCTTAGACCGTTTCGTGTCTAAGAAGACTACCGCAGCATCTACGACGGAGAATAAGAAGAGTTACGATACCACCGAGGCTACCTTAGCCGATAATTCTATCTTAGATTAGTAATTGTCCATCTATATTAACTATAGTTAATATAGCTGTAGTACTTTATTATAGGCATATTCGCTAATAACTGCTTAGATGACGATAATAACCCGGGCCCGGCTACTACGTTCTCCGCTCCTCTACTACGTCTAGCTTAGCCTGCGAAGAAACTTTCTGCGAAGAAATAGCCTGGCGAGTCTAGGTTTATTGTATAGTACGCCAAGGAAAAAGAGGAGAAGGAGAAAGAGGAGAAGGCGAAGAAGAAGTCGTCGAAGCCCTTAGGGCCGCGTAAGACGTCGGGTCGATAAGGTAAGAAAGATCGCGGTATATTCGGCCGCCCCGCCTTTCGCCTTGGAGAACGTACTCGTAACGGCTTAATTATACCATCCGACGGACGTTTACTCGTTAGAAATTACTTAACTAATAAGCTTATGCCGATAGATAACGACGATAACCCTTTATAGGAGAGCGACGCCGACGAGCCCTCGCCGCTTCGGCGCTCTAGTCGAGGTAAGGCCTTCTCGTAAGAGTCGCTAGTTTCTACTACACCTGCTAAGCGGAAGAGGCAGTATAAGGATTTCGGCGCGGACGCTTTAGACTTACCTCGCCCGAAGCGCTAACGTGGTAAGCCTGCGGCCACGGATATAAAGAAAACTAGCGCTAAGGCTTTAGTGGATAACGACGCTAAGAAAAAGGCGAACCGCGACCGCGTAGTTAAGTCTACTAATACTCGGAAGGCTAATAAGGCTAAGAAGAAGGAGGAAGCTAAGAAAAGTCTTCCTTAGCCACCTACCCCCTCCGATATTACGGCTACGGAGGTTAAACGAATAGACGCGGAACTTAACTCGATCTCGGACTAAAAGAAGAATTATAATAATAGACTATTAAAAAGAGTTAATAGGCTTTCGATAATAATAGGTTTTCTTTTTAGCGATAAAGGAAAAATAAAAAAAAAGAGGGCTACGTAGTCTGAAAATAGAAAAATCTAAAAA
>NW_017971620.1:0-10017 GCF_001883845.1 Diplodia corticola
AAAAAATAAATTTATAGATATATTGACTTTAGTTAACATTATAAGCATACTTCGCTGAATATAAAGGAAAGAAACTTTTTTAAACTTTTTTTTAGATTTTTCTATTTTCAGACTACGTAGCCCTCTTTTTTTTTGTTTTTCCTTCATCGCTAAAAAGAAAACCTATTATTATCGAAAGCCCATTAACTCTTTTTAATAGTCTATTATTATAATTCTTCTTTTAGTCCGAGATCGAGTTAAGTTCCGCGTCTATTCGTTTAACCTCCGTAGCCGTAATATCGGAGGGGGTAGGTGGCTAAGGAAGGCTTTTCTTAGCTTCCTCCTTCTCCTTAGCCTTATTAGCCTTCCGAGTATTAGTAGACTTAACTACGCGGTCGCGGTTCGCCTTTTTCTTAGCGTCGTTATCTACTAAAGCCTTAGCGCTAGTTTTCTTTATATCCGTGGCCGTAGGCTTGCCACGTTAGCGCTTCGGGCGAGGTAAGTCTAAAGCGTCCGCGCCGAAATCCTCATACTGCCTCTTCCGCTTGGCAGGTGTAGTAGAAACTAGCGACTCTTACGAGAAGGCCTTACCTCGACTAGAGCGCCGAAGCGGCGAGGGCTCGTCGGCGTCGCTCTCCTATAAAGGGTTATCGTCGTTGTCTATCGGCATAAGCTTGTTAGTTAAGTAATTTCTAACGAGTAAACGTCCGTCGGATGGTATAATTAAGCCGTTGCGAGCACGTTCTCTAAGGCGAAAGGCGGGGCGGCCGAATATACCGCGATCTTTCTTACCTTATCGACCCGACGTCTTGCGCGGCCCTAAGGGCTTCGACGACTTCTTCTTCGCCTTCTCCTCTTTCTCCTTCTCCTCTTTTTCCTTGGCGTACTATATAATAAACCTAGACTCGCCAGGCTATTTCTTCGCAGAAAGTTTCTTCGCAGGCTGAGCTAGACGTAGTAGAGGAGCGGAGAACGTAGTGGCCGGGCCCGGGTTATTATCGTCATCTAAGCAGTTGTCAGCGAATATGCCTATAATAAAGTACTACAGCTATGTTGACTATAGTTAATATAGATGGACAATCACTAACCTAAGATAGAATTATCGGCTAAGGTAGCCTCGGTGGTATCGTAACTCTTCTTATTCTCCGTCGTAGATGCTGCGGTAGTCTTCTTAGACACGAAACGGTTTAAGATTGCCTGCTTATTACCGTACTCGGGGGTGGCGAACGAGTTCGAGAGGCTACTAAGAGGAAGCTAAGGCCGGTAACGCGTAAGAATATTAGGACGGCCTATATATTATATGGTTAGTAAAACGTGTATTAGAGTTTAAATGCTTAGGGTTGCTATAGTGGGTAAGGAATGTTAACTATAGTTAATATAGGCGGGAATATCGGAAGCAACTTACCTTTTATGCAAAAACCCTTTTCGGTTTCCAGGTTGTCTTTAGTAGCGAGATTACGAGCGTTGTCCCACTCGTGCCTCGAAGAGCGGAAACTATAAAGACGAGTATAGTACTCGATGCACTAGTTTACCTTAGTATTTTTAGTGCTATCCTCTACTTCCGCCTTATTATCGGCGGTCTCGTCCTCGTTCTCGTCCTCCTCGTTATCGTCGTCGTTAGGCTTCTCTTTAATTCGCGCCTGCGAGGCTAGCTAGGCTAAGGCTTTTTTAGTTGCCCTTACTTATAGAACTTAGTCGTAGATAAAGTCTACCACGAGAATATATATATCGACGATCTTTAACTGCCCCACTCGCTATAACCGACCTATGATCTAATCGATAGTGGCTAAGGACTAGTCTAGTTCTAGAATAGCTAAGTAGTGGCATATAGCTTACGCGTTAAAACTCGTAGACGCTGTGCGGCTAGAGTAAAGAAGAATTTTAACTTCGTCGGCCGGGTCGTTAAACTTTACTAGGGCCGATTGCCTCTACGGTTGGCTAAAGGCGGCGCGGATACTATAAAAAGGGATGCCTAAGGTGGTTAAGAACATCTTAATCTCAGTTAACACCGCCGGCCAGACGGCAAATACTATTAATTTATAGCCGCCTTCGTAGTAAACATTTTGAATGATGCCGCATAGGTCCTATAGCTTAACTAAGGAAGAGGCTATAAGCTTAGCGCGGAGGATACGGCTGTCGTGGGGTGGATAGCCTAGCCGCGGGCGCGTAATCCGGTAGTAAAGAGAGTACCCAGCGTCGTCCTTCGAGGTATACGTCGCTAGCTTAGCGGCGGTTATCTCCTTAGGGTTTTTTCTATAGGCGTCTAAAACAGGGTCGAACACCGCGTAATAAAGAAAGCGATGGGCGTATATATTAAGAACCCCACTCGCTTTATTATCGTCTTAACGAGCCTTCTTCTTATCCTTATCTTTGAGCTTATCGACTAAAGAACGGTGTGCGGCTAAGTAGAGGGCGGCCTGCTTAGCGTTTATACGAAGCTCTCGAACGGTAACCTTAAAGGGCGGCACGATCCCAGCGATAATAGTAGATTAGTTCTAACGCTTAAATACTTGCCCTTTAACGCGCCGGAGCATTATGGCCGAGAGAATTAGTCGGACTATTATCTGAATACTGCTACTCGTGATGGAGGCCGAGCCAATAATACGACCGTAAGCGGATGGGTTAAGAAATTATTAAAAGGGCCGGAGGGAGTGGCCTATATTAACCTTAGTTAATATGCCCGTTATCTTCTCGTACTTATCGAGGTCGATAATCTCGTCGTGCTTACTTTCTTCGTCTAAGCCGGCGTCGAAGTTGCTATCCGTTTCGCTACTAGGGGGGTTCGAGGGGAAGCTACGTTTAAGGCACTCCTAGAATAAAGTAAGAGGGCCTTTTAAATCGTATAGGCGATTCGGGGTCGGGGTAGCGGTTAAATATAAGATCTTCTCGGCGTTTAGGCGGCGGATAGCGAGATTCGTCCTTAACCTAGCGTTTTTTACTATATGGGCCTCATTAAGTACGACGAGGCCGAAAAGTCCTTATAGAAGTGAGCGTATATTACGAATTTACTCTTCGCTTAACCTTCCGCCGTCTTTATCGTCGCCGTCCTTAGAGTCTAAATCGGAGGGCTGGGCGGGCCTGCGTCTCGAGCGCTTAGGAGTCCTACCAACGGTAGCGTATTATAGGGATCGAAGACGAAGCGTTTAGTACGTCGTTATAAAGATATACCGTTAGGTATTCGGGTCGTTCGCGTCTAAGGCATCGATAGCCGTACGTAAGTTAGCTGCGTTACTATTAACCAACTCCTTAAGATCGGTCTAATCGGAGCGCGCCTTATCGCCTATCTAGAGACGGGCGATAAGGGACGACTAAAGGCCTATCTCCGCCCTCCATCCCTATAGCGCGACGCTAGGAATGACTAAGAGGGTCGGCTTATAACGGCGGGTCTAAACGCGAAGGTGCTCCAGCGTTAACGTATTAACGGGCTGTAGGCGGGTAAAGTCGTTAACGAGGGTGTCTAGGAGATCTTCCTTTAGTGCTTATTCCTCTCGTTAAGGTAGTAGAGCTTGGGCTTCTTTCTAGCGGATAGTACGGTTGTCCTTCGGCGCCGATTTTATAAGACGTTCCCCAACCGTGGGTAGTAAGACTATAGTATAAACCGCTTTAGCGGTCTTGCCGAGACCGATATCGTCGCTAATAATGCCGCAGCCACCACTACTCGTAAGCATAATAAGTGCCTACGCGACCGCAGGCACCTAGTAGTCCTTAAGATGGCGAAAACCAACCTTTTACTTATTCGGGACTTTCGGGTTGAACTAGAGGAGAGAATAGGCCTCGGCGAAGTTAGGCGCTTCGCTGCTAACGCTATTTATAGCCCTCTAGAGTTTCTAGAAAGCCTCGGTCTCTAGCATCTCGTTATCTTTCTCGGGATGCTTGGTTTGTTCGACTATAGCGGACGCCTAATGCCTGGCAACCGCGATCTCGTCGGTGTAATTAAAGGAGTATACTTCGTACTCGGGCGGCGGCTAGAGCAACTACTTCTTAGCCTTTATACCTATTAAGAGGAGAAAGGTTTCGATAGTACGCTCGGGTAGCCTAGGCAAAACCTCGTCCGGGATAGGGTTGCTGGAGACCCGCAGGTTGTCTAAGAAAGAGAGATCGATGGACCCTAGGTCCTATAGTACCTCGGCTTTCTCCTATTCTTCTGCGGCAGCCGCGTCGAGTTCCTCCTAGTCCTCTACTTCTTCGGCGAGCATGTCCGGGTTATTAACTATAGTTAATATAGCGGCCTACCCCTCGTCGCTAAAACGACCTGCGGCCTCGGCGTCGGTAAGCAAATATAGGAGCAGCGCCTACTTTCGCTATGCCTTAAAAGTACCCTTTTCATCGTCGTCCTTCGATTTTTGTTTGGACTTCCTCCAGTGTCTAACAGCCCAGAGTGCCCGGGACTAGCTTTTGGCTATATATCCGCCGATAAAGCCGTTCGCTCCGTTAACGTCGTCGTCGGTGGCCTTAGAGAAGCACTCGGGGTAAAGCCTTATTAGCGTAAATATAGGGATAAGATTGGCGATAACGGCTCGGTATAGGTCGTTAGACTGCATAAAGTCCTCTTTAAAGGATTTCCCTATAAAGGGGAGGGTCGTCTACTCGAGGAACTCTGCTGTAACGGGCTTCTTCTAAGTAGACAAGCGCACGATATCGAAAACGCGGTTAATAGTAACGATTCCCTACTACTTAATAACGGCATAGTCGCAACTATAGTTTACGGTACGAGATTCGTCCTACGTCTTAAGCAGCTTGTCTACGCGAGGATCCGCGAAGAACTCCTTTAGTTAACCGGTATATTAAAAGCCGAGATAGCCGGCGAGAAGAGCGCCGTTATTTTCGAGTCGAATAGCGTGAACGATTCGGACGCCCTTTAAATTAGAGCTAGCCTTTCTTTTTAATTCTATAGGAGGCTTAGGCTCCGGGACAGCGATAGTCTCGTCCATATTCTTCTTCGTTTTTTTCCTAGACGTGACCTTCGCCTTTGGGGCAGCGGTTTCTTTATAGTTATCCTTATTATTCCCAGCCGAATTCTTCTTCGATTTTTTCCCAGACGCGGCCTTCGCCTTTAGGGTAGCGGTTTCTTTATTATCATCCTTATTATTTCTAATCGAATTCTTCTGCGACGCTTTAGCGGGTTTAGTACTCTTCGACGTCGCGCTGCGACCCGAAGCGGCGCTCTTCTTAGGTGGCATCTTTACTAGAGCGGGTAATATTAACTACGATCTATAAATATAGTCCGTGCGGGCGGCGGTACTTCTTCCGGCCTAGCGTATTTTAGCTTTAGCTTCAATATCAAGCGCGAGTCTAGGCGCGAAAACTTTCGCCCCGGGTTCTCTATCGCGCAGAGCGATGCAGCCTTACCTAAGTAAGGTATCGGGGTTCTAAGCCCTCGAGAATCGATATTTTTAGGTAGCGAAATGCGTGCGAACGTATATTGTCGGGTAAGCGCAGGGGTAGTAGGCTACGTATAGCAAATCGCGGCGGTGTTTGGTTTAGAACGAGGAACGGCGCAGCGACCCGGCATATTACGCCGCATTCTTTAGGGTCTACGGCCCTAACGCGATACGGCTAGCGTGGTTTCGGTTACGTGCGTTATATTAACCTCGGTTAATATCACCCGCCAAAGCGCTAGGTTAGAGCTATATTAAACGTGCACCTATCGGCCACGAACGCCCGCGCTTTATTAAAACCGATCGCCGGTATGCCGAGGGGCCCGAAGACTATTAAAGAAAAGCGGGCGACTGCCGCTACTCGATCGCGTCGGTATCGGGAACGAAAGAGAAAAGCCCGCTTGAAAAATTAGTCGCCAGCACCCGAAGTGTAAGACACCGAAGAAATCTCACCTACGCAAGGTATTTTTGATGGTAGGGTATTACCTAAAGTTGGTCTATATACTAGCACGTTGCTACGATTATCTACTTCGCCTTCGATTGCGTCGTCTTATTCGCCTGCGCGCGAGACAGGCCTAGAAATAAACGAAGCTCGAGCGAGTAACGTTTCCTCGGAAGGTTTATATTATAGCGCCTATAGCCCGAATATAGAGGATATAGAAGCGTCTAGTCTTCTAGAAAGAGATAGTGGTAACGAGGTAAGTACTACGATAACTAGAATATCTAAGGATATTACTATATTAAATTTTAGTCTTAAATTCTTCCTTTATATTTACGCTAACTCTGGTAATAGAACGAGCCCTTTACGTAGGGTAGTGAGGTTATATTAACTAGGGTTAACATCGCCCTAACTAGTAGATCGTGCTACTAAGGTGACGCAACGTCTCTAGTTAGTAGTAATTAGAACGATGGTAAATTTAACGATGGTAATAGTCACTTCGGCGATGTCGAATCTAATATTAATAGCTCTTCTACTTCTTCGTTATTAAGTGGGATTACTCCCCTAATAATAACGTCCGCTGCTCACCCTATAATGGAAAAGCAAAGTACAGCCGGTAATTCTATAAATAATAGAGACTTTATACTAAGCTCATCGTCTGCGTCTACTTTATCCCAAACAAGCGACGACGACACCGATAATATCTCTTTTATTAAAAACACCGAGTAAAGTTTAGACGAGCCTAATCCTAATTATACCGCTCGAGACCTCGCAACGGACCTTATCTAACGAGTAAAATACTCGGACTGTATATATAGTAAGTCTAATATTATTAGCTGCTATAATATATTTACTAATCTAATACTAAAGCGTTTCGCGTTCTATAGACGATTCCCCCGGCGATAGACCCCTTAACGGATCGTATTCTCTTCGCGCTTTTGTGAATTTCTGGCGCAACCGTATAACTAGTAATCTAAACACCGGTGTCACCTATTTTCCCCTAGAATTCGACGGAATAATCCCCGCCCAACCGTCCGGACACCCGACTAACGAAGTTCCGTAGGAAGAAATACTAGCGGGCGGCGGGGAAGGAGAGAACCCTTTACTAAGTTTAAGTTTACTTAAATCCGAACTCGAGGAAGAGGAACTACGCGACGCACTAGTTAGTCGATCTTAGAACGTGGATAGTTTTATCGTAGAGATTAACGGCTTATCTACTTACCGCGAGGGGTTTAAACTTGCCTATCGACCACTATACATGCGGTTAATTAAATAGAATCAACGCGTTCTTATACGGTTAAGGAAACTGCATCGCACTCGATAATTACGACTGGGAATAGGAACATCTTCTTCTACGTTCTATAACTACTATATTTTCTTTCCTAATATACCCGTTTGGAACGAAGAGGTCCACGTTAATAACGTTTTCTAGAAGGAGTAGATCGATCGGATAGTTGCCCCTTCCTTAAGATTAGTCTATCCGCCTAACGTCGTCTAATACCACCTAGTAAGCTTCTAGGATATAGATAATAAGTCTAAGGTTAGGCGTTAAGACTTCGTGTCTAGAATAAGCGCAGCGATAGATATATAGTATACGATTTCTTCTAAATACCTGGCTTCTTTCTAGAGTAAAGTGGAAAAGGCGGCCCGGAACTATACCGGATGCTCTAAAGTACTACGGGACTCGTTTTAGGGCTTATTTCTAGTTGTCTCGGGCTATAATCTTAAGCTATCGATAAAGCGTCCGTTACTGACGGAGGCGGTAAACGACTTTATATAATATCTATAGATACACTTCTTCTATAACGACGCCTTCTTTCCAGCTTATAGTTACTAGGTCGACTTAGCGGTTAAAGATACACCCTTAGAGCCGGGTATTACTTTGCTGCGAAAGATAAAGTGTCTTAATTATTAGGCCGATTAGCTTGCGTATCCTAGGGCATCTTTAAATCGTTTTAAGACCCGATCGACGTTCTACTATTAGTCACTTACGCGAGACGCCGGGTCTGCATTAATCGAGTTAGGAGAAATAAACCTATGGCGAAAGCAAGCTGGTATGGCCTATATAAAGGCGTATAATATATATAAAGAATTATTCGCGTCACCTATTAAAGGGCACAGCTTATTTAAAAACCGACTATTTAAGGGCCTAACGTTGTCCCAAGAGACTCTGGAGGATTAGTATAAAGCTAATAACCGGTTCGGACGTACTGCGCAGTAGAACCTACGCGAGTTACTTCGAAAAGGATATGCAGCCTCTAAGAAGTATATTATTGATACTCTCTACGGTTCTTAAACGTACAGCTTTAGTGTCCGATAAGAATACCGCTTTCGACTCGATGTTTTAACTACTACCCTAAGTAGAGAACGGCTGGTAGATAGGGGCACGATATTAACTACGGTTAATAACACCGTACCCTCGGTAGTAGAATCCACTACTACTTATAAACCGTTTTAGACGTTGTCCACGCTAGACGCTAATAATTTTACTGCGTACTAGCTTAACCGTTAGCTCTACTATCTTAAGGCTCTAGCGAGTTAGACAGTATATAGAAGCGGATCTATATCGCAAACGCTAATAGAGTAGCAATTAGTAAATGCGGTTATAGCTGCTAGCATAGTACGTATCGCGTATCTCTCGCTCGATGGCGACCCTAAAGATTTTAGATCTATATAGGTTTCGAGGCTACGCGGGAAAAGCGACGATAATTCTAACGAGAATTGTTCTAAAACTAGGAGTGACTCTAAGCTAGCGGTCTTACGTGGAATTCCGACGAGACATTATATTAGTCTAGGGCTAAAAGATTACGTCGAGCGCTACGGTGTTGCGTGGTTCCCTTCTAAGTATATTCTATAGCAAGGCGCTATCCCACGGTATATAGAAGAAGTATAAAGCAAACTAGCGCTCTCCGTTAACATTTTACGTAGGTTAAAGAAAAACGAAAAAACCTAGAATAAGATAGAGCGTTAAAACGTAATATTTATTGCCTTCCGTTATTTTATCCGCGCGAATATAGACGAGGAGAACGTCGTTCTAGAGTTGGCCGCCGGCTTAGTAATTAGGAAATTCGTTCTAACCGTTATTAACTCGCTAGAAGATGATTGGCTAAAACACCGTGCGTACCTAGAAGTAGAAATACTAAGAGAAGCCGAACGTTTAGATAGTAGCTTAGACTACTACTTTCCTTCTAAGAACGAAACTTCTAAACGGGATAAATTTCTAGCCATCGGCCGCTTCGGGCAGAATCTCTCGGACTCTAAAATAGACGGGCTTTGTGGTTTATTACTTAAAATGCTCGAACGGCTGCTTAATTATAGCCCGCGGTATATATTAGCGCGTCGACAACCCCGGCGTAGGTCTTAACGGTTTCCGGTAAACGACGGAATATAGAAAGAGAAGATAAGGCATCTATTCGATATCTCGATAATACCTAAATGGAAAAGTACGCCGTTTCGCCGACTAACTACTAAGCTTCGAGCCATATTATAAGATAAACTCCCCACTATATCTATCGAGAAATTCGACGAACGGCTTATTATAAAGGCCTCTATCTATCTTCTTACGGTTCCTTAGTTTACGTTCGATTCGTTACTACCGAGGCGATAAGGAATACAACCGATATACGCTATCGGTTTTATTACTGCCGCCTTACCTAAGTCTCTACTACGAGATATTATTCGGGACATTTAGTATATTAAGAAGCCTAGTCGTAGGTATATCTTTTAACTTTAAAGCTAATCCTCTACCGATAAAACGTAGACGAGAGTTACTTTAACATCTAATATAAAGCGGGCGCTCTAAACCGCTTTTAAAAATAGTAATCTTAATACTTAGTACGAATGGAGAAAATCGGATTGGGGTCAGCTAGATAACTATTAAGATAAGTCGATTATTTACCGGCGAAAGGATTTTCATTTAAATTCTATTTTTAATTAGGTTGTTGTAGAATTTCTTTACGAGATCGAAATATCTCTTTTTCAACCTTTATTATAATCGTTTACTGCTCTTTTTTTATTACTTTCTATATCTCTCTACCGGTTATGTTGATCTTAGTCAATAAATTTTTTATAATATATATAAATTAATCTCGTTACCTTCTTAGCCTTCTTTACGATATACCTTACTTTCTCTTACCTTATCTACGAGTTTTATAGCACTCTACCCACCTAAGATACGAGTTTCTCACCTAAATCCCGGCTTCTTCTACCGAAAATGTAAGT
>NW_017971621.1:0-9870 GCF_001883845.1 Diplodia corticola
ATCTCTAATTAAATTCTAATCTATTTTTTTAAAAAAAACTTTTTTTACTTATCTTAGATTTATATATAAAATAGTAAATAGATTTAAATAACTTACTAGCTTACTATACTTATAATAATATAAAACTAATTTAAGTAATAATTTAATAAATATAATAGCTAATAACTTAAGCTTTAACTATATTTTTATAAATAATAATTATTTTAAGTATAAAATATTTACTTACTAATCTTAAATAAAAGTAGTAAAGCTAATAATTAAAATATATTATTTTAATAATTAGTTTTTTTAGACTATAAAAGTTATTAAAAAAATTTAAAGTTTATAAAATAAAGTATATAAAGCAGTTAAATTATTAGTTTAAAATTTCTTTATAAAAATAAAGTGGCTATAATTCTATTTTCTTTTTTTTTTTAGAAAAAACTAGGTATCTTAGTAAGAATATAAGTGTTTTAGAAGTTATTTCAAAAAATTTGGGTATTTTGGTAATTTGCCGCTGCGCTAGACTAGAAATATCTTCGGTATCAAACTTAATTATTCTATACTGATTCCAGATTGTTTTCCGGCGGTGACCACCCAGCCGTCGCTGTTCGTCAACAAACGCAAGGACCGGGGGGATGCTGTCGGACCGTGGACATTTCTACTAACCCAATGGCACGCCGGCGTGAGCCCAATCCACCACAGAAGTTTTGGCAGAAGGTGGTGTCGCGGGTGTTGGTCAAACATCGAGTCCATGGGCGGCCCTGCCTAGCCCAAAGACGGAAGGAGGGGACTCTTGTCTCCTATTTCAACAACAAGGTCGATCCAACGAAGCCCATGCCCGGGATCCAACTGGGCAGCAGGGCATGGGGTGCAAAGCCCAAACCGACATGCTCTCTGACGGTTTGGACAGGATGAAGTTTGAGCAGTATCAAAGCACCGCATGAGGCATGAGACTGAGGTTCTGGGGCGATGTGATGCCTCGGCTACCGTGGTCTATCGTGCGTGTCGTGCCGTCGTCTGCGCCCAGTTCTTTGTGTTGTCGTTGCCATTGACACTTGTGATGGGAGAGCAGTGGAGCTGGAGACGGATGGAGGCGGCGGCCGGGGTTTAGGCTCGCCCCGCCGTGGCACCACTAGTAGTCGCGGGAACGATACAAAATACATACATTCACTTGAACGCCAGGCTGGCCCGGGCGTTTAGATATTGGACAAATGCCAGGTTTACATCCGCCCTCCTTCACCATTCCATCTCCTCCCCATCCGGCAGGACCACCAACAACCTCCTACCCCCTTCCCCCCCATCACCTCTAATGACCGCATGCACCGACCCCGGGTCGTCCAGCCTACACCAAACCGCGCCCTCGACCTTGACCTGACGACCGCCCCTTGGCAAAGCCAGTGCGCTGCCCACCGGCCGCAGCCACTCCAGCCACAGCGCTTTCGGATCCCCGTCATACAGCCTGATCACCGCCACACCACCTGGCCTACCGTCACTGCTGCTGCTGCTGCAGAAACAACCCCCGTTGAGCCATCTATCCGACAGATCAAGCCGCACCCGACGCAGGCCCGGCAGCGACGACGAGACGCACGACCAGACTTCGCGCCACGTCGCCACGTTGTGCGGCGCCGGCCCACCATGGCGGCCGCCGCCGCAGCCGCGGGTGCCCGAGGCAATGACGCTCAGACGGACCGAGGGGGTTAGGGTATGGCCGGGGCAGTAGAAGAGGGTCCAAGTGAGGTCGAGCGAGCGCATCTTCTCGGCATGCGCGGCCGGAATGCAGCGGGTGAGGAAGTCAATGAGGGTCCAGAGGTCGGTGAAGGAGAAGGTGTTCTCGGCGTAGAGGATTGGGATGGCTTCGGTGTAGCTGTGAGTGAGTGAGAGTGTGTTGGTGGTGAGCTGGGATCTCGGCCTGGAGGGGGGGAAGGAAAGCATGGTGGCGTAGAGACTGCGTGGATTCATTGGACCTACAGTCTTCGACATGTCTGTAGCAGCGGTACGATGGAGGGTGACGTCCCTTGCGGGGGGTACTCGGTAAAGGACCGTGGGCGGCAATCTAAGGCTTGAATTCTCTTGATTGCGCACGCGCTGCAGTATCTGTCTACGTTTGCGTCGTAATATAGTATTCTGCCGTTCCGTGGAAGCGTGCACAGCTTGCCGTAAATTTTTCGTGAGTATGTGAAGCAGTGTATCGTGGTGTTGTTAACCAAGCCTGCCTCGGCGTATATGGCTCGTCGGAGCTCGGTTGGAAGCTGGAAGAGTGGGGACTGTGACTGGCTTTTTGCCTTCTTGACATCCGTTGGAGCATCGGAGTCGTAGTGTAGAGTTCCTGACAGAGATTGACGATGGGATTGGTCGATAGGGCGAGGGCGTTGCTCTTCGCGTTCCCACGATAGCCTTTGCTGCAGCGTGGGCGACCTGCACGTTATACCATCCATGACCGAGATTCCTTGGATTGGAAAAGGTGGAATAAAAAAGAGAGGACCGGTCTTGCATTTGAATGGAATGGACCAAGCCGATTATAATGTAATCGGCCAAGGCTGCGCCGCATCAGTCACCAGGCTCCAGCCTTGGCAAAAGTATGCGAAGGTCTACCAGATTCCAGGCGCGGATTCTGACCTCTTCCGTATCCAGATGTACTTGTGGTCGGGGGTAGGTCGAGTGGAAAAGGTACATGATAACAAGGCGTGCAAGAGCCGAGGCGAAAGTCAGTGTGGTCAATCGTCCGTCTCAAGGCAATCACGCGCGCGATTGCCTTTCGACGAGGTGTCGATTGGAGTACCTAGAAAGGAAGGATGGTGAAGAAAAGGGAGGGGTAAACGAAATAGGGTTGAACTACGGCTGTGCTCTTTGGTCAGTGCAACCCATATATTATCCGTGCAATGTCCGTGCATTCAATCGCGCGGACTGGCACGCGTGGTTGACAAAATTAATCGCTCGCGCGATTGCTTATATAATAAATCGCTCGCGCTCAAATGGACGGACGATTGACCACACTGGGCGAAAGCGTCGACGTCGGCGTTGAACGTGGCTGCTTTAACATCGCGTAGGTAAGGTTTTAGGTACGGCGTCGTGTACTTACATGGGGAACATAGCGTGTGCTTGATAACCATTATAAGGCAAAGGAATGTGAGAGTCATAACCTGCGTTGTAGGATTAGTGAAGAAGAGAGATTTGTAATCGATGGCTGTTCCATAGCGTCGGCGTTCAATAGTTGCAGGCGGCGGCGAGACGGCACGTTCACCCATAGGCGTCGGAGGCGATGGCGAAATACATTTCACGACCGTGGGCTTGGCGTAGTATGCGACGCGTCTTTCTTTTTTTGCTGCTAAGAATCAATCTAGTAAGACAAGGAAAAGACGCCAACCTGAAAAAGTCGCGGATCGGCCAGAACCGTTCAGACTCGATGACGACATTCTTTCGTTGTTGTTGACTGCCTTATTATTAGCCAGGAACAACACAGGGGCTGGAGATGCTGCTGGACCCTGATCGACGGCGCTACGCGTGGGACGGGCCGCAGATCTCTCTTCGCTCCACCAATCGGCATCCGCTGATGCCCCTCAGATCCGCTTCGCTTCGAGCGGGATCCCCGGCCCGGCTAGAGCTCAGCTGTGAAGCGACTCGCGCCGGCACGTGGATTAAATTTTTTTCTTTTAGATAGAATTGCTGCCACCGCGACATCTTCTATGCCTAACCGATTGGTGGCTGCCCACTTTATTTAACTTACATCGTTGATCGACGTGTGTGGTTCGCACGGTGCGAACACTCTCGAGGTGTGGCTGGCACGGCAGGAATCACGGTGTGCGTTGTGGCGACTACTAATAGTATAAAATCAAAACTTGATACGATTCTTAAGCTCCTAGGACTCCTAGCTTCTAGGACCCCTATTCCCTCCTAAAGCGCCCGTTCTCCACATGCCCTACCGTAGCACGGCTACACTTACAAAGCAAGTTACGCAACCCCGCCGTATAGGCACCTGGCATAGCGTCGGAGACACCGTAGAGGTCACCCCGGTCGATACGCACGCTCACATTCACAAACAGAAAAGGGCGAGATGGTGGTGGTGGTGGTGGTGGTGGTGATAGTTGTGTTAGTAGTGTACAGGGCTTCGACATTGCGCAAGAACGTGCGTTGTTAGGTCGTTAATCGGCAGGGATGGGGAGGAGGTGCAGGGGAAAGCGGGAGTCGAGCTCCAGGTAATGGGAGAGAGAAAGGTAGTCATGTACTGCAATATGGTCGCCGAACTAGAGAAGGCAGTGAAGGCGGGGCTACTTTAGCGCGAAGCTTTCATAGCGAGGTCTTTACAGACAGAAAACAGAATGGAAGCAGCGGCAAGTAGAAAAGCATAAGTGAGGCAGGCAGAGGTAAGAGCAATTCATTATACGTAAAAGAGAGTGGTGCGCCGTAGTTTTATGACTCAATAATATGGCGCTGGCAGCGGAGCACTGTCTCAGACTCAGTCGAGGCGGACCTCATCGAGGCTGAGAACTCCATCGCCGTTCTTGTCATGCCTGGACATGATCAGTGCCATGTTTTCTCACAAACGCGGGCTGGGTGTGGCTTACTTGTTGAACCAATCGACGTAGGTCTGGTCGTCGGCGGAGGCGTTCATGTACGAAGTGTACCTCTGCACGGTCAGAGGCTCAGTGCCGCCAGCCGTAGCCGCATTGAACGCCTCGACATCCTCCGCGTCGTTGGATTGGTCGCGAACGACGACTTTGAGCATTCCGGAGTCGCGCTTGGCGGAGGCCGTGCGGCAACCTGGGTAGACCGAGTTAAGTTAGCATATTGTCTCTCTTGCTTGCTCGGCGGTGATCAACGTACCGCCATTGCAGGCGCAGCAGAAGGCGTTGCATGAGCCGTAGCCGCAGCACGGGGTTCCCTTGGTGCCGTCCGCGCAAGGCTGACCATTGCTAGCAAGGGCGCCAGAGTAACCAACTGCACTGCAGCAGTCGGCAGCCGCGAAGGGAGCGACGGCGGAGAGGAGAGCCAGGAGGGTAGAGAACTGCATGATGATGGTAGAGGACGGAAAGATCAAGGTTCGTTGAGCTGAGTGAGTAGTTGATGGTGAGTGTAGGTGCTAGACGGGTGTTGCAGGCCGTCCTTTATAGCCCATAGAATGGTCCGCTGGCGCGAAGAATGGAGCGTAGTAGCCCTAAGCACATGCTGCTTTCGGTAGCCACCAGGTCTCTGATGCTTGGGAAGACGAGTACATGGCTGAGCCCTCAGACCGGAGCCGATGGCTGCAAAGGAGCTGTTGCCTGCGGAAGTGGATTCATCGTGGAAATGCAGTGGAGAGACGGATTGGGGGCGATTCACTACGAGTCTTACTGATGGGGTGGGGCTTCGAACTGGAATTGGCCGCCAGCACATGCAGGCGGATCCAGTGCCAATTGTTTCCGTGGCAGAAAAGGCATTGGAATCACCATGCAGCTCGGAAGCAGGAACAAAACAAGCCTTCCCACCCCGCTAAGCCACACCTTAACCGTCAACTCGATTCGAATGGCGGGACTTGGCCACGTACGCACGCCGAATGGAGTGCTGACAAAAGCGGAGTTGGCGGCGAAAAATTTCCTCGACACCCATGCAACAACGACGATCGTAGGCAGAAACGGGCCGAGGTAGGGCAGGAGGTCCCGGTGCCTACTGCCTTGGAGATAGATCTACACTTGTAACCACGCCGTTTACGGATACAGTAGATCCTACTCGGGAAGGGCGCCGGCGCTGGCCCCCACATCGCCTTCGCAAGCGCCCTTGCGTAGGTACACCGCTGACAAGATCTGGTGGTGACGCTCAGGCGAAGAAATTGTCATTCGGCTCGGCCCCCACCTAGTGGGCGACTACGGAACCAAGTTTCTTCTACGCATCAAGCAATAATAGACGAACGGCAAAGATAGGGACAGATCAAAGCGTTATTGGGGCAAGTGCTTGATGTTTGACCACCGAGGTCAAGATGGCGGCGCGGGCAGTCACATGGCAAACCCAACATGATATCGTTGTCTCGGTTGCCAGCAGTGAAAGGTACGACTCTTCTTGCACCGACCCAGTTTTCAGACGTGGCCATAAGTTACTCCTCATGCCATCCGATCATGTCCGCATCCGTCTTCTTCGTCTTCTTACTCTTGGCCAGCGTCTGTCTCTTCTTCTGGTCTCTTCTCGCGATCCAGCTGCCCGATGTCCTTCTTCGCCTCACTGACGCCCACGCCCTGCTGCCTCTCCGCCCGCCGCGGCGACAGCGGAACAAGTGGAGGCTCGGGAGGCCGTTGTTTGCTGCTTCGGCCATGCAACTGGGACTGGGACTTGTCTGGTGGTGTCGACGTTCTTTGTGGGCACGGGAAGACTTCGGAGAATCAGATAGGCGATGGCGTCTGACGCAAACCAGTGCCACACACGACGCGCCGATCGACTTGCCCTTTTGCGTTGGGCTGCATCTGTCGTAAAGCCAGCTCCATGTGTCCAATCTGTCCACCTCCGGCCTTTCACACATGGATTGCAGAGGTTGTGGTGGAGGTATGCGAGCGGAACCTTGGTCGGCGCTTGGTCGTGGCCCGGGAAAACGAGGGCTGTAAGGCTCATGACACGGCCGGGGTACGGTGTTCTGCTCAGAGCGCCAGCTACGGTCGCCAGAAGCCAGAAGCCAGATGGCGGCTCCGCCCGGCTAAACCTCGGGCCAAAGCCGGCGTGTGCACTGTTGGAGTGCGAGAGGGGAGAGCGACGTGGATACGACGCCGGTGGGCAAGACGGCGGCGGGCTCAGAGGACTCAGAGCCTCAGAGGACTCAGCCACGCAAGCGCATTGGTACGGTGGTGAACGTGGAAGCACGGCGACTCGAAAGCGGTGCTGATTGGTGAGCGCCGGCGAGAGTAAGCAGGTCGAGCGCCACCACCATGAGGGATACGGTAGCGGCGGTGCATGGCGGGCGTGAATGCTGGATTTGAGTTTGGCGAGTACCTACACGGACGTGGGTTGCGGCCTCCAGGTTGACACTTCGATCCCTCCCTCTCCTCTCGACCATCACTTCCGACCGAACACGAACTTTAAGCAAGTCGGCTTATCCTAGCCTTATAGAACGGCGTTGCAACTTTGGAGTGATCCAATCCAGCCCATCTTCATGTCTAGACAGGAATCGAGGCCGACGCATGATCCCAATACGCTCAGCAAAAGCCTCATGTTGGTGGACAAGGAGTGCGGCAAAGCTAGATGTGGGAGGACCAAGGAATATGCATATAAACGACTGATTTCTTTCTTCCTGGGTGTATCCGTCTCTTTGTAGCATCTCGTCGTCCAAGACAAACGCCTCCGTAACCAGCTCACCACGGCTGTCAGGGAATCCCGCTCGCCACCCTCCGGACGGCAAACTCTCCAAAGTGACTTTTACCGTCCAAGCGTACATGTGGATGAAGCGAGAGAGCTTGTCCGAGTCGTCTTTGAAGTAATCCTGTTCGACAAGTCGAGGCCATTCCTGCAGTTGGCCATTTGAAAGCTCCATGGACACCGCAACACCAGACTCGCCCTTCCAATCAAGGATCGATGAATCGTAAGGGAGGTCCTTAACACGCCCGTGCCACCCCATCCACGACCAGCTGGGAAACCCATCACGACGGGAAGCCGGCTCGAACATCTGCCAAACGAAGGCGTAGAGGAACCCATCGGACGCGATGCTTGATGATCCGGAAGAACCTCCTCGTAGTGGAAAGATCGGTGTGCCCCAAAGGTGGTAAATAGGACCCTGGCTTTCCTCGAACGCGCCGAGAACACCGAGAAATGCATTGAGCATGTCCGAGCCGTTCGTCAAGTCTCGTTTGGAGTATTCAGTCATGCGTGCGCCGAGATCTTGAGGAGCCCTTCCGGGTCCAGAGAAGACCGGCCTCGGTGGAGCCATCTTCTCCCTCAAGAATCTCCTGTAACGAACCGTCCGTCCGTCAGACTCCCTGGATAGCTCGGTGGTGTTGCAGTGGAACGATGCACCCTGGTCGGTGAAGACCAGCCGCCGCCGAGAAAATATGGCCTCCTGGTAAGTCCACCCTCTCGTATTCCACTTGGACTCCACGACAAGATTCTCCTGTCTGTTTTCGTTGGCAACCTCTGCGATGACATACTTCCCGACTTTGCAGACGGCGGGCGGCTCTGCTCTCTTGTCACGAACGTGCGGCAGCCCGTAGTTGTGATCCTCGCCCGCGGCGGCGATGATCGTCACGTCGGCATTCCGGTATATCAAGTCCATCTGACGAAGCTGCAGAAACTTGTTCGGATCCTTCTGGTTGATACAGAATCGGTCGACCCAGATGTATTTGTATCCGATGGTCTTGGCCACAAACATGGCGTCTTCGATCGTGCTTTCGACGGGATTTGGCAGAACCGCGTCATCCCCATGGACTTCGTAGACAGGCTTGGAAAGCCCCCAGACGTAGCTGAGAGCGACATATCGAGCATCGGCTGCGGCCGGCTCAATCTTCTGTGATTCGCAATTGATCAGCCGGATGGGATGTCGGAAAGCTGGTTGTGTGGCGTTGCACGTCTCACTATGAGTATTCTGGCAGTGAGCTAGGTCGCGAGCTAGCGAATTCCAGTCAATCAGGGGTAGATTCATTGGATCCGCAGCCACTAAAGGCCTATGGTAACGTAGTCCCTGCCGGTAGTAGGTGAGGATCTCGACCAAGCGCGTGTCGCCAACATACGGGAATGCTGCTACCCGAAACGTTTCCTCTCGGGCAAAACTTCCGAGGAGCTCATTGCCGTACTTCACCTTGTAGACCACCCAATCGGCTGTGAGCCCGAGTTCGGTCGGGATGTTTCGCGTCATCCTACACATGTTGCAATTAGATCCAATTGGGGCTTTCGAGAGTCGCGCTTGAAAAGCAGCATAACCCCCTTTGAAGGCTTTGGCCAAGTGGGTATCCAGGTTCAAGTCCCGACATATCTTACATGTCTCGGTAGGGCCTTTCAAAGGAAGCGGAGTGGCCCGATGGGTGGCTGATAGATCATTCAAAGCGGTGGCAAATATCCGTTGTGACATAACCCGCTCATCTCCCGGGCATCTTCTTTCTTTCAATGACAACAAACTTCGTAGGATCGCCATTTGCCGTATGTCTAGCTTCTTGGGTTGGTTGGCTCCAGCTTCGGTTCATCCAGGGAGTTCTCGATAATGAAAACAGCTCCCATAGCCTGCCCACAGGCGAGAAGACGTTCGGGCCGTTAATCGAGAAGAGGAGGCTCGACGAGAGTAAGGCTGGACGAAGATGATGTCAAGTGTACAGCCGAGGTCACGTGACTACAGGTCCACGCACCAACGCGGAAGTTTTCCTTACAGCGCCAAGGCGGACAGGCTCTCGGGCACCAGCAGCTGGCAATCGGCGCGGGCGGAGGGGAACTCGGCGGTGACGCTGCGCAGCGACTGCAGCGGCACGTTGTAGTACAGGGCCTCCAAGGATCGGTTTATGCGAGGGTCGGCGGTATAATCGCGTATGCACACTTTTTCTTAGGGAAAAGCCGCCGGGTAATAAGCAGGCGCGCACGGTTATCCGCACAGACGTATTCTAGAAATACTAAATTCTTAACTATCGAACTTAACTTATAATAACGTAGCGTAGAGAAAATATTTTTAAATAAAATTTAATAATTTTAAAGAGTAAGAAAGACTTTAGAAAATATATTATTTTTAGCTAAATCTATTACTAATTTATAGGCGAGTCTCTTATATTATAAAGTTACTATTAAAATTTCTTATATAAATTACTTTTAAGAGGCTCTATAAAGGCCTACTAGTTTAAAAAAGAAAACGAGTATATAAATAACCAAAATAAGAAAGATTATTCTTAAAATAAAAAGTCTAAAAGGTTTAATAATAAGCGAAATTAAGTCTAGTAGTCTAGTCTAATATATATATATATA
>NW_017971622.1:0-9376 GCF_001883845.1 Diplodia corticola
GGGGGGGTGCTGGGCAGACTCACGTGACGCGATCCTCGATGATGGAGTTGACGTTGAGGTCGCCAGTGACCTCACCGGCCTCGAGCAGCGAAAGGATGGCCTGGCCGGCGCTGAGGGAGATGGCCGCCGTGGGCGGGTAGGGGCCTTCGGTGCGGTTGGGGACGCTGAGCGTGCCGCTGAGGGTGCCTTCGATGTTGTTGTAGATGACGGCTCCCGCAGCACCTGCGGCGCCGGCGTAGGCCGCCTTCAGACCGAAGTCACAGGTGCCACGAGAGATCAGCGCGATGGCGCCTGACACCTCTGCAGGGAAGTCGGACTGTTCATTTTCTTGTCAGCTAATCGCGTTGCAGAACCAGGGACCAGAGACGAGAGGCGCTTACGGGTTCGCAGCCCAGATTCGACACGGCAACCACGGGGGCCTCGACCTGGCCGTTGGGCGCGTACGTCATCAATGCAGCACCCTGGTCCTCGCCGTTGATGGTGAAGGTGGCATCGCCGCCCGAGAAGGTCTCGACGAAGGGCTGGTACTGGACATCGTAGTACTCGTCCAGCTCCGCGATGAGATCGTAGAGGTACTTGGTGGTGAAGTTGTGCCCCTCGCTGCCGAAGACGCGGTTGCGGCCGGTGGTCTGGTAGGCGATGGCCTGCAGGTTCTCGGCGTGGGCGAGCAGCGCGGCGGAATCAATGTCGTTTTGGAGAGCATCCTGTTGCGCGCCGATGCTTTAGCACGTTTCACACCTCCAAACCTCAAACGAATCGGACGAGGGGGGATGGGGGGGCAAAAACACGCACCGACGTGACCAGCGTCTTGGCCTCGGACGCGGCCTGCACCGTGATCTCATTCGGCTGCTCCGGAGCGGCGCCCCAGTTCTCGACGTCCGGCTGCCAGTCCTGGGGGAATGTCTGGGGAACGCGACGCTGCAGCAGAGATGCCGGGCGGACGGCGTGCACGTGACCGGCAGGGGTCGAGGCGGAGGCCTTGCCGACAACGGCGGCCGCTGCCAAGACGGCGCTCGACTCGAGGAAGCGCATCTTTTGTCGTGACTTGGAGAAAGCGCAGAGAGAAGTAGGTCCGCACAATGTCGGGCCACCGTGGTACTCAGAGTGCTGCAGCTACGTATATATACTCGGCGGCCCCCCTCCTCGACTCTGATTGAGCAGAGGCAGAAACACATTGATACGGGGGTTCCACAGCTGCTTGGCGGTGCCGGGCTCTTGGGGCTCGCCGCGCCGTACCTGACGACAAAGTCGGGGTGCGTTGGCGTGCTGCATAGACGCGTTCCCGGAACAGGCAGGCCGATGAGGAGCAAACGAACGTGAGCGGCGATCAGCGGTGGTGTCGCCCAGCGGAAGGAAACCATCCAAGGCCGACGGCGGGCTTGGCACGCCTCTCGGCGGAGAGGGGGACCGGGGGGCGGACAGGCGGAGCGCTGGTGACCAGAGTGAAGTGGGAAGGAGATAAGAAACGCCCCGCCAAGCGGCCAAGCACGGTGCCGACGAGAGAGGCAGATGGATACGTCGGAACCCGCCTGGTGGCGGTCGGTTGGCGTGACCTCGTTGTCCTTTTTTACTCCGCCTTTTCGCGCGGTTGCGAGGCGTGGCGTCTTTCTTTCGTATTCTTGCTTTGTTGGAAAATTTTCGCAGATAGCACAGAGCCCACCGAATCCTCTCAGACAAGAAGACACAGCTCCGATGCCTTCACTGTGAGGAGGTGTGGCCCTTGCGCAACAAACTCCTCGCCTATGTATATCCGTCAATGCCATCCCGAGAGCGGAACTTCTTCCTCAGGGTCGGGAGGCACTTGATCCACGCGGTCTCAACGGGATCTCGGAAATGGATTCATATCCCTTACCTGTCCAAGAGTATATCATAACGCTGTCCGAGGTTCCAGTTTTATCTCCGTCATGGACACAACCTCCTTTTACCAATGAAAGCAGCAGGAGCAGCACCGGATCGCGTCCATCCAGACGGCAGCTGGCTTAGAGAACTGCCCAGCCTTTACTAGGTAGTTGTTGACTAGCTGCTGGCGAATGCTAGTCAGCGCAGCATCAGGGCCTGGCTCACCTATAATATCAGCTTATAGTATGACATGGTTATCCCGTATCATCTAATATATTCGGTATCCAATATCTCGGTCGTAACTAGGAGATTATAGGGGAAAGGCGCGCTATCAACTAGTAGTCGTGCCCGAGAGCAGGCGAACGACAGCAGGAGGAGTGCCTTTGGATGAGGCGGTTATCAAGCGGTTAACTCCGGTAAGGAACTGACGGGGAAGGGAAATGCTGTTGACAAGCTAGATAGACGTAAATTATTGGTTATGAGCGGCCCTATAGAGATGTATCAGTGTTCGTTCTTAAGAGAGCCGCGTGCTCTATTGCATGTAGCAGATCAAAGTCAATGTGTGCGAAGATGAAGCCGTAAGTCCCTTTCTGCACGCCCTGTTCATCTTTAAAGAGTGTCCTCACGTTGCTTAGAGAGGGGCCAGCAATGCCAATCCAGAACCCATATGCTTGCAATGGTGGCCAATTAAATCCCGCAAGTCATGAGACGGAGGCCGAGAGAGCATGGTATGATAACCGCCATAGATGATCGAAATGTACCATGTCCCAGTACTTTGGTTGGTCCAGCCATCAACTGCGAAGATCCTTCTCCGGACGACTGGCAGGATCAAACCCTGCAGACGCTGACCCTGCAAGGCTGCAGCAGCAACGCCATGGATGGCACAGGACGCTCTCGCAATGACTCGCTATACACCCCTCCCGCCTCGGTTTCAGTCGTGCCACCACCAGCGCGCGTGATCGCCTCATCCACGGATCGATCCTTTTTTTTGTTCTCGTTCGTCCACTTCGTCCTCCAGGTCTTCCATGAACTTCCCCAAACCACGATGCCTGGCTGCCAAGAAGCCGTCACGCGCGCTCTACGTTGTAGTGTCCCTGCCGTCACCATCACCCGTGCTGGTGACTTGCACGAGCAGTAGGGCTCGCTTTTGATCTGATTTATAAGCGCAATCGGGATCCGGGGGTCCGATTGCAATCAAGGAGAGGTCTTTCGATTGATCAATCGGCCGGCCAAGATTGCGCTTGGATTGATTGATAGATTGATAAGCGCTTGTCAACATATTAATCAATCTAAGCGTAAGCGGTCTGCTTGTAATCCGGTTGCTAGATAGATTGACAATCCGCTTGCGCTTGCTGCGAACCCTGGCCGCGACGATGTGTTCGAGCCTGGAGAGGCGCGAGGTGCCAGTGTACGACAACGCGTTGTTTGGCCGCTTTTGGTGAGGCGGTCATGTGCCGGGGCGGGCCGAGGAGGGTGGCGGAAGGAGACGTATGTATGCGTCGGGGGAGGCGGAGATGGGCGGCAAGGTCGCGGTGGTTGTGATTGCACGGAGGTAATGGTAGTCCAAGGTTAGGGTCTCTGCGGAGGGGGGGTGCTATGTTGGTGTGTGGGTGCGGCTGGCGGAGGGGAGGGGCGGAAGGGAGGCAGACGTGGCCCTCTGTCGCGGGTGGGCTTGCAGCCGTCGAGGATCCAGGACTTGCCGATCAGATCTTGGCCCTGCTGTCGTCGGTGTACACGAGCGGTCCGATGGCTGTGAGGATCGCGTGGTCGTCGGCGTAGTAGAGGGGTCCGGTGTGTGTGAAGGGTTTGGACAGCAGGTCGTTCTGGTAGCCCACCAGCTGTGCGCAGAGGCTGCGGATGGTGGCCGGACCGAGCGAGTCCTAAACCGACTGGAGAGATATACCGGGGAAATTGTCGACAAGGACGTACTCGGCGCCGAGGGGGTTGCCTTCGACGCGGGAGTTCCACACCAGGACCTTTGGGGCGGGCATCTGCAGGACGGAACGTGCTTGGGTTAAGCAACGGCCGTGAGCCATATTCCCCTGCCATTTTATTCTTTTTAAAGTTTTGGTTCCTATTAAGTCCATCGACGCCACTTGGCTCGCAATCGTTAGGTGAGGCAAGCTAACGTGAGGGATGAGGACTCTGGCAATCACTTCGCGCCCGTTGTTCATGGTGAGGTTGTACACCTTCTGATACGTCATGTCGCTGGTCTTCTCGACGTCCATGCAACGGGAGGCACCCGTTGCGCGCGCCGCGACGCGTGCTAGCTCGTTCATGTCGAAGTTGATGCGGTCTGTCTAACATGCGCTTCTCGTTGGCCAGGAAGCGGCAGTCGGTGAGGCCGAAAACCATCACAACCGGTTCTAGTCTGGCATAAGTTAGAATGTTTGCTTTCCTAGCGTGCTGGGGGTTGAGAGATTACCTCTTGTTGGAGGACCGCATGGCGATGCCTGGGTTGAAAGTCCTCGGAGTAGTATGCGGAGCGAAGCACGATTGCGATAGAAGCGAGCAAACATCTTGGCACTAATGAGCATGTGAAACGCTGCTTGTGAGAACGCTACGATATCAGCGCGCAGTTTATATAGAGATGTAAAATGCCTGGAAATCCCTAAGACATGGCTACCATGGTTCGAACTTTTCGCGGTGGCATATGGATGTACTCCCACAGTAGGATCGAGAAAATCTTAGTTCACTTACGCAGGTGGTAGAAGCAGATATCCGGACGTAAGAATAATATTCCAAACCCTCCTACGTAGGCAGCGAGAGAAAATATCTGGATAAAGACATAAGTTCTACGACATTCGAAAACTGCTTCAGCATAAGTCATTATTCGAAAAGTTCCATGAAGGATGGCAACACATAGAAGCAGATGAGCCGAGAATTTGGACGTTGCGACCTCGACGGGCTCCAGACAGCGATATGCTGCAGGCAGTATCTGTTATCCTCTCAGCCTGGCTCGCGACAGCAAACTTCGCACGTTTCGAGTCGGTGGGATGAATTGAAGATGGGCCCGCGGACACGGAATACGCCGTTCGTCACTGGATGACGGGCGGAACCCCGTGCTTGGCCGCGGTCGAGCATGGCGCAATACAGAAGGCAGCTATGCGGCTCACCCACGACGGAAGCGGGCGGATCAATGCGGGTTGACGAGAGACGGATGTGATGATGCCGTGGCGCAAGGAGGCCGCAAACAGGGATCGATCCGGCGGGGGAGAACGTACTGCGGCGAAAGACGTGCGGAGGAGGGGGAACGGCGGAGGGTGCAAGGGGCGGTCGGGTGCGAGAGCACGGAGATGGATATTGCGCGGCTACGATGCGCTTAGGGGCATCCTGCGGTTCGAGTCTGGAGGTGAGTGTGCATAGACCCGGAACTGCAGGTTCTATTTTTTGGATTGGTTGAGCCGCGCAGTAAAGCGTTGAGAGGGTTTGGGGTCCGGGGTAGTCCGTACGGTGGCGGCCGTTCACTTCAACGTCGTGGCAGCGTTTCCACGCCATGTCAAAGCCGGCATCTACCATCAGAAATGCAATGCGCTCTCGCGAGTTTGGAGAAGGGAAAACTGAGACGGGGCTAAAGTGAAGTCCTTCCAGTTGCGGCGTGCGGCATTACTTGGCAGCTGCTGGGGTTGCGAAGATGACGACGGGGCAGCAAAATCACGTGTTGTGTGCAGAGCAATCGGCATCGGCATCGGACGCCATTCATGCGGTGAGGTGCAACACCATCTCGATGGTCCAGTTTTCGGGGGCGGTTCCGCAGCACCGGTGATGGATGGGAGCCCGATGCAGGCGCGGGCTGACGGGGGCCAGCCGGCCAGCCCACTTTTCGGCTCACAGCTAGCTCAGGAGTTCTCAGCGACGTGAACAGAAAGCACCGAGGTGCGGCCTCGGGCGCGGCGTCGTCGTTGTTGTTGCAGAGGGCGGCCAAGGCAGCGTGCGGCGTGCGGCGTCCAAATATTGATCTGCTGGACTTGAGCCGCAGCGGGACATGACTCAACGGGGAAGCTTCGCAATCGCAACAACTTAGGGAAGGTGTGCTCGCATGTGATGGGCTGGGGCCGATCCGCTAGGGCTGGCGGGCCCACCGCGAGAGCACGGTGGGTCTTGCATGCGCCGTGTTCATGGGGCAACAAACCGGACGCCAGCGGAGGCGGATGGGTGAGCGGAGACGGGCGGAGGCCAGAAACGGGGGGGGGCGAACGGCCCAGCAAACTCCAGATTTGCGGCGCTCGCTTCACGGCTTCTCCTGTTCGTCTCGGCGCCGCGCGCTGCTGTCTGCGGCCCTCTCCCACGCGCTTTGAGCCGCAAAGCCAGCGTCGTCGCGCGCCGTTGGGCATGCCGTCACCGGGCGGCCGTGATTTTCTCTTCCCTGCGCCACTCCCGCGCATGAGGTCAGCCGCATGGCCGCAAAGGGCAGCGCCAGCGGCGCTTAATTGGACGATTAAGAATTTAAGCTTGTCGCTGCACGGGCGCTGACGTCAGGCGTCGTCGCTTGACCCGCCTTGTTGCGTCGCCGGCCGCTTGGCATACGCCTGCCCGCGTCCATCACCGCGTCCAGCACCGCCAACGCCAACGCCTGCCGGCCTGGACTCCCACACCTCGTTATCGCGCACGCTCCAGTATGAAATCACCACACCCACAATTCGCCAGCTGCCCGGGCCATCTCCCGCACGCCTGGCGCCTGGCCGCCCTCGCCGCGAGACAGCCCACGATCTCCGGACTGCATGCCGCTTCGCGCTGTCCCCGAGCCCCCGCTCCGCTCGCTGGCCAGGAGCATTTTTGTGGTCCCTGATATCATCGTCCCTCCGCCTCAAGGGTCTGCAGCGCGCTGCGAGCGTGGACCGCCTCCATGGCCGCTCTCTTGGGGGGTTATAAGGGTCTGCACACTCCCCGCTTGACCTCCGCTACACCTTCTCCGCCTCACCCTCTCCCTCTCCATTCCCCGTGACGCACTGTTGTTTTTCGGTGCCGCACGCAGACCATGGGTTTCTCAGGCTTCACGCACACCGGCTTCCTCGGCGGGAAGATCGGGGGCAAGGCGCTGCAAATTGGCGTCTGCATCACTGCCGCCTCCGGTTTCCTCCTCTTCGGGTAAGCAATCACCACACGCCTCTCCCGCTCACCGCGCTCGAGCTGACGCGCCCAATCCAGTTATGACCAGGGAATCATGGCCGGAATCATTTCCGAGCCCATGTTCCTCAAGGACTTCCCCCTGATGGACAGCAATTACAAGGACGGCTCCATCCAGGCCTTGGTTGTTGCCATCTACGAAATCGGTTGTCTGCTCGGCTCGTTCTTCATCATTGGCTTCGGTGACAAGCTCGGTCGGAGGAAGTCGGTCCTGATCGGCACCACCATCATGCTCGTCGGCACCGCCATTCAGACCGCTTCGGTTACCATGGGCATGTTGATCGTCGGCCGCATTGTCACCGGTGTGGGCAACGGCATGAACACTTCGAGTATCCCCGTCTGGCAGTCCGAAATGGCTCCGCCCAAGATTCGTGGCTTCCTCGTCTTGTTCGAAGGTGCCCTGATCACCGGCGGCATCTGCGTCTCTTACTGGTATGTTCTCACCCCACACTTGCTTTCCCATCTGCAGTCCCATTAACAAAGCCACAGGATCAACTACGGCTTCTGGTTCGTCACGCAGTACGGATCTTTCCAGTGGCGCTTCCCCATCGCCTTCCAGGCCGTCTTCGGCCTCTTGCTCATTCTCGGTGTCCTCGCCTACCCGGAGTCGCCTCGCTGGCTGCTCAAGCACGGCAAGGAGGAGGCTGCTCGCGACATCATGGCCCACCTTTACGACAGCACCCCGGATGACCAAAGAGTCAACTCCGAGGTCGACGACATCCAGAAGATCAACGCCATCACCGGCGGCAAGAAGCTCACCCTGAAGGAGTTCTTCAGCAAGGGCCCCGAGATGAACCGCTGGCGTGCCACCATTGCCTTCTGCTCTCAAGCATTCCAGCAGATTGGTGGTCTGAACTTGGTTACTTAGTATGTTATTTCCCACCTCCTTCCCCACACCCCTTTCAAGGTGCTAACAAGCTCTTAGCTACGCCACCACCGTCTTCGAGGACTCTCTCGGTTTCGATGCTGAGCTTTCCCGTTTGATGACGGGCTGTCTGGGAACCGAATTCTTCATCGCTGCCCTCGTCGCCCTCTTCATCGTCGATCGCCTTGGTCGCCGCACGCTCATGCTGTGGGGTGCCGTCGGCATGGCCATCTCCCTGCTCATCGTCGGCGCTTGCCTTGCGCCCGGCACGAAGCCCGCCGCCCTGGCCGCGACCGTCTTCATCTTCGTCTACAACTCGTTCTTCGCCATGGGCTGGCTCGGCGTCACTTGGCTGTAAGTTGTTCCATTGACTCCACCTCGCTGGAATCGACACTGACTGGCAATAAAGGTATCCGGCCGAGATCACTCCCATCCGTATCCGTGCCGAGGCCAACGGTCTCTCGACCAGCGCCAACTGGATCTTCAACTACGCCGTCGTGCAGCTCGCGCCCATCATGATCAACAAGATCGCCTGGGAGACGTACTTCGTCTTCATGTGCTTCAACTTTGCCTTCATTCCGATCGTCTACTTCACTTTCGTCGAGACCAACGGTAAGCATCCATCCCTCGACAACAAGACCGAGCAATCGGCTAACGGAGCATGTTACCAGGCTACCCTCTCGAAAAGATGGACGCCATCTTCGCCGAGGCGTACGAGAAGAACGAGAACCCGGTGTGGACGGAGCGTCGTGTGCGCAAGGGCGAGGTGCTCGATGTCGAGAAGACGATCGAGGACGCCGAGCGCCTGGCCGAGAACCGCGGCGAGGTGCCGCGCCGCAGCCAGGAGAACTCGGATTCGGATTGGGAGAAGAGCCGGAGCAACCAGAAGGAGACGAACTGATTTTCTTAGTTTGTCGTGTCGTCTCCGTTGCGCTCGGGCGCGTTCGCTTGAGAAAGCGAGTGAGCTTGCTATGCACGTGCAAGTAGCGTTGCCTTTTTCCGGTTGTTTGTTTTTTTGTCCTTTCTCTTATGATACCATGATGCATGTAAGCGATATAGGTATTGGTGGTGGATGTTAACTGTATGAATAGTTTGTGATGATACCAACAATGGGCTGTATGTAGTAGCCAGGTCTTCGGACGAGTATACAGAAAAAACCAAAACTTTTATGACGACTCGGATTCACCGATGCGAACACCACTCGTGATTCTGTTGTTGGATGAACAGTCCACGCACTTCGGCTCTTCGTCTACGAATTACTACCGGTCATTTGAAGAAGTTTGTCGCTTACTACTAGCAGGTCGTCTCATCGACGTAAGTATATCTATCCACTGACCATCCCAGACCAAACCCCTCCTACCCTCAGCGGGCCTGCCTGCACGGGCGCGGTGCAGTTGGTAACCATACGAACAACGTCTCCAGGTTCAAAGAATCGAGCTCCACACTACCAACTAACATAGGGAGTGGGATTTCCATGCCCGCCGGTCGCGTTCACGGGTTCGTTCGATACTTTGCATATATCTTCAGTCTTCACCCCCCCCCCCC
>NW_017971623.1:0-8717 GCF_001883845.1 Diplodia corticola
GAGGCTTTAATATAGCTAAGTAAGAGTTATATAACTAGTATATAACTCTTATAGACTTTATATTTAAAGGGTATAAGGCGCGGCTATAAGTTTTTATACTTTTATAATAATTTCTAGTATCTAAAGTCTTAAACTTCTTCGCTTTAAATAGCGAAGCTCGCTTAATAATAAAGTAAGTACGCTAAAAGAAAATATAGAAAATTTTATAAAAATAAGCGTAGGCGGCGTTTTATTATATAATAGTAATCCCGCTAAGTATAATAAAAAAAAGACTAAGAAATATAATTTACGAGCGTTATATTATTTTTAATATAATTAACTAGTTTATAAAAGAAAAGTTTATAAAAATTTATAAAAATTAAACTAATTAAATATAAATTTAAGTAAATTTAAATAATGAATTTTCTATAAAAATAAAAAAGAGCTAATAAAATTTAATCTAGATAATAAAAATTCGTAAAAATATAACTAAAATCTATATAAGAAAATAATTAAAGAATTCTTTCTATCTAGCTTATCAAGTAATAATTTAATATTTAATTTTACGCTATTTAACGTAGGTTAAAGCGTTTTACGCTAAAATAGGCCGCTATTATTACGTTTCTAATAGTAAGAAGTTGGTTTTATTATAAGAGGTTATACACAGCTCCTATGCAGCGACCCAGTTTTCAGAGCAGTCGGCCATTACGAGCCTCTCCATGATGCAACTGTCCCACTCTGTAGACGAGTCGACACGCACGCGTAAAACACAACCAATTTCACGACTACCTACGAAAGTTATGACGCAGTGGCTTCGCCTCCTATGTAGAAGTTATAACTACAAGTCCCCTAAGCAAAGCCACCTCTATGGTAACTTAAGAAATCTCGGCTACGATGGTGTCGTCCCTGACATCCAAGTTATCCATCATGTAACCATAGTCATCATCATCGTCATCATCATCGTCATCCTCATCCCCATCCCAGTCATAATCATTTGCCTGCTCATCCCAAAGCGTCGCGTTCCGCGGCAGAACCGTCACAGCACGCTGGCCGATGCGCGCGCCACCCGGGATCTCGATTTCGAGACCGGAGCTGGTCTGGTACCTGGGATGCACCGTGTTGGTGGTGCGTCGCCTGATCTTCTTGGAGCTGGGCGCATCAGCCTCGGGCTCAGGGTTGCCGCCGTCGTCGTCGGTCCCGTCGTCGGCCTCGTCGCCGTCTTTGGCGGGCTCGCCGAAGCCGGGGCCCTCGACCTCGTTGTCCTTGTCGTTGCACACGTCCGTGTTGCCGTTCATGCTGTCGCACATGTCGATGTTGCCGGCGTTGGAGAACTTGGCCGTGAACTCGCAGGGCCCGCCGCCGCAGTACGTCTTGCGGTAGAAGCTGTTGATGATACCGCCTTGCTCTATTCATTGCTCTAGTGGTCAGTAAAAGCAAGTGATTTTTTTCTTTCTTTTTCCCGGCCCACTCACTTCTGTTTTCGCCCGCGGGGACGCATCTGTTGATGCGGGTCTGATCATCGCCGCCGCCAATCACGGCGGTGCTGGCGAATGGGTACTCGTCGCACTGGTATCCCTTGTCGTACTTCTTCTTGACGGAGCAGCGGTTGCCGCCGGATTCGATGCATCCGGCAGCCTTGCGGCGGTTGCGCTTGGTGGTGGAATCGGGCTTGTCGTACTTGAGCCTCGTGCCGATGCCGACGCAGTAGGCGCCATAGCACATGTTGTGGCAGACCTCGGGCATCTGGTCGCAGGTGAATATCAAAAGGTCGTCCGGGTCGTTTCGCCGGAGGTGGTTTTCGCTCGGCGATGCCGCGACAAAGGCGGCGAGAGCGGCGAGGAGCGCTAGGTACTTCATTGTGAAATTGCAGGAATAACCTTGTTATAAGATTGGGACCTTTGAGCGAGTGCGAAGCTGGGGTGAGAGCTAATATATTGCTTACTCGTTTGCTCGTTCGATCGTTCGGTTGCGTTGTCACTACGGATGACGAAGCGAGTCAAGATTTCGAGAGGAAGATGCTGTTGATGCTCTTACCATCAGCCGATTAAGCCTGTACTTATACATTCACGACGAGATGTATTCTAAGCTTGGTTCTAGATGTCCAGGTAGTTCTTACTGTGCTGGGCGGTGTTGGCTTTTTTTTTCAGCTGTTAGCAATCAGCGCGCTGGAGGAGTCTCTTCCACTGCACAGCCCCATAGTGTCAGCTCCATTGCGGCGAGGGCGTTATTCCTGCGACATCCTCTGGCGAGAATTCAGTGAAGGTTTCTTCGCGGGTCAAATGTCTGAGGCTATGTAGGCGGCCTGAAGGGCCAAAACTTGGCATTATTACGGAAGTAGGAAGTCGTTGACAAGGAAGTGGTGGGCAGTTGGCACTTCTAATCGGGAATGGTAACAGCTTGCACGATACATACTATTCTTTGCGGGCCAGGGAAAGGGTGCGGTGGAGGCGGTGGAGGCGGTGGAGGCTGCGGGCAAGGCTGGCCAATAAGCTTTAAAGATCAGCGCGGGAGCGGACGGATAGTTCGGGTGAGATGTGGGGGCGGGGCATCACGTGGCATGTTCGGCTCGTGTTGGCCCGGGCGTTGGCGTCAGCTCATGACGTCGCCACCAGGCTCCAGCATCTCTTTTTAGCAGCTTCCACTCCTTCCATTCCTGCAGGCTGTGACTTTGAACGCACAACAACACCTCTCCAACATGGCAACCCCTCCAGATCTCAGCCTACCGCCGACGGCGCCAGTGGAGCGCTACCGCAACGAGCCCATGTCATTGCTCCCGACTGCTCTCTACACTCTTGTCGAGCTGTCAGATGGTGAGCTGCATGAGCTGCAGCGGCAGTGCGAGTCTGGAATCCCCGACGCAACCCCGGGCGACAACGTGCGCCTTCCCGCGGATACGCAAGCCCGCTTCATAGGAAGCCCTTTGCGCGCCGTCTACGACCATCACCTCGAGCTCGGCCCTCGCCATACGTTCGATCCCATCTACTTCATCGTAGCCACCCATAAGGAATGGAAGACGAGGGGCGTGTTGCTTGTCACCCTTGATGACGGCAACTTTGATGAAGCCGGCTGCAGTACCGACTCCTTCTTCATCAAGGCTGCTGAAGCCGGACTGACTGTTTCCAATCTCCAGGTTGGAAACTCGGACTGGTCGGAAGAGAAGGAGTCTTACGAAACGCCTCCCAGCGGACACGACAACGACGACGATGATCACGACTACATTGACGACAACGATGAAAGCGACAGCTCCGACAGCGGCCCGGACCCGCCGCCAGCCCACATCAAGCACATTGATACCTTCGCCCCCCTCTACGTCACCTCCGGCATCGATGCGGGAAAACTCGTCCGCAGGCTCGAACCCGGCTCCTCGCGCAAAAAGAAGCCCGAAACCGACTACATCATCCGCTGGCAAGCCACCCTAAAGCCACAACCCCCCAGCAGCCCGTCTGACAGCTCCAACCCCATGGTGCCTCCCGACCCCACCGTCACCGCCGACCTCGTCGCTCAAGCTTGCTCCCGACACCCCAGCCGCTGCCGCAAGAACCCCCGACTAAACAGGACGCGGCTGCTTGTCGCCGACACGCCGCACTACGGCGAGCACGGCCTCGTGCTGGTGCACCTCGCGTGGGACAAGGGCGTCGCGACGCCCGCCCACCACCAGCGCATGCCTGCCGAGGAATACGCAGGCTTCCAGCAACGCTACCTCGACGCCGCATGCCTGCACCCGCCCAAGCACCCGCTCGTCCTCGTCGTCGAGCCGGGCGTGGGGACCGAGGGCCACGCCATGGCAGCCAGACAGGCGCTGGATCCGACTTGGCGGACGCGGGGCGAGCACGACAAGCGCGTCGTATACGCGCCGCCGCGCCGCGTGGTACCGGGCCGCGTCAACGAGAAGATCCGGTGGGAGGATCTGGACGAGGCGGCGCGGTGGTTTCCGTGGGTGTGTCGGACGCGGCGGTTCGACGAGGCGTTGGTGCGCGACTTCTTCGTGTGGGTCGACCAGGCGGAGCTGGCTGGAAAGGGAACGGTCGTGGTCGTGCGCGTGGATTGGGATGGAGACGTGCATCGATCTGACGAGGAGCTGCTCGCGTTGGACCTCGATGGGAAAGTCACAAAGCTACGCGTGCCGGCGGGGGAGGCTTTGGACCTGATTGAGACTGCCACGGTCCGAGGGAATATGGAGGGGCTTGGCAACGAGATTGTCGAGTTTTGTCACTGAGAGCATTTTTATCAAAGTACTTGGTCTCACTATCTCCTGGTTTGACGGCGGCAGCTCCTTTAGGTTTAGCTGTTAGCCGATATACCCAAACACCACGCTGAACAGCCAAGACTACCAAGACCCACTTCGCCGCGACTGAGGGCCATCGCAAAAACTGTCTCTCACCACCACGAATCCTGCCGGCTCAAAGCTCCGCTCGCCGAAGAACTTCAGAAGAAGAAGATTTATTTTAGCTCATGTCATGGGCATCTGAAGCTATCGTCCGGACGAGAATATCGAGTGTGGTGGACAGGCAAGGAAGAACCGGGAACTCACCGTGGCACTACGGTAGAAAAGTGCTTGACCGGATAGACTTGAGCATTGCCGGTGCTCTACTTTCGGCCTGCGCAAGAGATGACAATATCTCGTGTGGTACTGATATTCAGCTCAGTCGCATGGATGCTATTTACAGGAGAGCCGACATTACAATTGTAGCGGCAGACTACGGGCAGACGGGACTGGGCGGAATCACAGGCGTCACGAAGGGCACCGATAGGGAAAACAGGAAGGAGGAAAGAAGGAAGATGGAGGGGAAAAAAGATGGAGGAATAAAGGATGAAGGACAATGGAGAAGTCATTGAGGGAAATGAAGCAGCAAGATGAAGAAGCCGTTGAGAACGATAAGCACGTTTATGGTCACATTTCCGACAGTTCAGGGCTTTCAGGACTCATTCCCATTTCGGTGAAGCAGGACCTTTCCACATGGGAGGAAAGAGGATGGACTCTTATGAGTGGCATCTTGCCAAGCCCAAGCGAGAGATTTTCCTGCTTCGGTAGCTTGACAGTGTTTCGTGTTTTCTTTCTGGGGTGATGTTTCGTTATTCTGCCCCTCACCCTCGCTACATGAGTGCCATGGTTACGGTTATATATCCAATTTGATGCTGCGAGTTTTGCACGAATTGCTGGAGCACATGTCGCCGCGGTTGGTGATGGTGGACAGGAAGCCTACAAAGTTGGCGAAGGAACGATCGCGGCGAGGCGGTTAGCTTTAGGTGTAGCGTCGGCGGCGAGTCCCGGGTCATGGTGGCTTAGGTTCCGGCGAGGCGGCGAGGATGGTGCCGAGAGGGCTCTTTTCGTCATGCTGCATCTCCAACTCTGCACTTCCTGCGACTCGCCGACGACATTTCCATCCTTTCTTGCCACGACAACAGACGTGTGCCCGCGTCCTGCCAGCGGATGCGCCATTCCAGAAGGTTTGTCACAGCTCTGCGCGTGTTCATCGTAGGGTCCAGGTTGGTTATGCGCTGGGATTCTTCCGCTGCTGGCTACCACCGCTCGATGAGGGCGAGGACGGGGTGTGGGATACATGATCAAGCACCGGGGGCTGTGGCGGTTGTTTGCGTCCCATCGGATTCGTCTATCGGGAGCATGAAGGCGGGGTAGGCATATTGCCCCTCGATTGCTGATAGCAATGGTTGCTCGACTGTGGTTGTAGTATTCAAAAGCGCATGTTCCTCGTTCGTGATGAAGGACGGCGAGGGAAGGGCGGGTTGAAGGGCGAGTGGAATTTAACCTCGTGTTCACGTCAGCCCGTGTTGGAACCTGAGCATGGGCGGTGGCCATGGGTAGTTGATGCTGGGTCGAGGCGGCCGCCGCGCACCAGCCCGCGCAGGCGTTCGGGCGTGCAGTACGACCGGTCCTGCAGCCGTGGCTTCGGTGTCGTCGCTGCTGCCGCCGCCCGCCGCGTGCTGGATCATGGCTGCTTAAGGGCCGGATGCAGCAGAAGTCGCCGACAACGTTAATCTCTGGAGATTAGAAGTAGAGACGCAGAGCTTCGCTAAAGACGATGTTGGACGGGCCCAAGCTTTGCAACATGGCCAGGCAAGCAGCAGGTGTACAGTCGTAGACATGTGTGCAGTGGCGGCACAGCGTGGTCGTGGTGGCGTGACGCCGTGGAAATTGGGCTGCTTAAATTGGGCCGACACCTAGGACACGCACACCAATTCGCTATTCATAATATATGAGGTTGCTGGAAATAGCGCGGACGTACTAGCTTTCGATTGTAGGGCTAACACCTACGTGTGCGAAGGCCTTATTACCAGCAAAGGTGTAAATTGCTAGTTTGAGTTAACTACGTAGGTTAACGGTATATAGGGAGTGCAGCCAATGCATACTTAGAAGAGTTTAAATATATAGATTCTGGCCAGTGCTATATTACTAACCAGAACTATCTCTGTAATATTAGATAGCTGGCCCTATATAGCTTAATATGTAATGTTAATAGATTGGCGAGGCGAAATCTATTAATAGGGCCCTAGCGAAGCTGGGCGCTTATCCCTAGGAGTAGTTATTACGTTTATTACTCGCCGTCGCCGCCGGCGCCGGTAATGCTCGCTGCTATCTAGGTAGATAGCGATTAGTAGCGGAAAATTATACTACTAATACGAGATTACCTAACGTTTTAGCTATAATATTCGTAGATATACTACTATATTACTACTATTATAAATTTTTAGCTCTTTATTTATTTAGTTAGTTCAGCGTTTCTTTAGAAGCGGTACTTATTAAAAATAGAACTAAATCTAAGACTATTTATACGCCTAGCGTATTTACTAGATAATTTATCTTAAAAAGTATAAGAAACTAGCCCTATTCTTATTAGCTTAAGTAGTAGCGTATACTACTTCTACTTTATTAAAGAAAAAATTTATTTAAATTTAATATTAAAGTATTTTAATATTTTTTATTAATTTTATAGTCTATAAAAGTTTTAATAACTAGATTATATCTTAAATAGCTTTTATAAAAACTTAAATTACGTTTTTAATAGCTAGCTATTATAATATTTATTATAGCCTATTAGCTATATTAGTTTAACGGTAAATTACTAAGATACCTAGTTTTTCGAATATAATTTTTTTTTATATCTATACTCTTACTAAAATACCTAGGTTTATAGAAATTTAACTTGATATTCTACTTTTAAGTATAAACTTTTATATATTAATAATATCTTTTTATATAATTAAAAAAGGGTAGGACTAGATATTTAAATAAAATAATTTAAAGTAAGATATTTTAATATATAAGCCTTCTTAAAATACCTAGTTTTTTTTAAGTAAAATTACTACTATAGTAGTAGAGAATTTACTTATACCGTATAGAGTAAAGTCTTTACACTTAAGAAGTAGAAACGATAAGTCTTATATAAAGCTTAAGGCTATAAGTATCGGCTAAAGCTTACTATTATATAAAAGTACTATTTCTAGATAGTATAGTATAGATAATAGCTAACTACGAATATCGTTATTTAAAGTCTTTTTCGTTTCTAATCGGCGCTCTTTCTATTACCGCTTATTTATTCTTTTATTTTTTTATTTAGTTTTACGTCTCTCTTAAGCCGTTAGCTATTAGAGACGGCGCTAGAGCGCGCTATATAGGGATTTTCGAAAGTTTACTTAATAGAAGAGGTTTTAGAAGTACGTATAACGGTACGCCGGAACGGGCGTACCTCTAGAAAGGGATAGGGATAGTAGAAGTAGTAGAGAAGAAAAAGAAAATAGAAGATAGAAACGTAAGAAAAAACGTAAGAAAAAGTAAAAACGGCTAAGTCTAAAAGTTTCTTTAGATAGGTAGAGGGTAGCCCTTCTTCGCGGCGGCCGTTTTATCTAAGACGGTAAGATTTCCTATATAAATATTTTTTTATAAAAATTCGAAAACTATACTCGAATATTTATATAATTCCGCGAGCTTTAAAGTTTTATTACCGCTTCTTTTACTCTAGTTAATATATATCGCTACTTATACCGCTAATCCCCTTAATTATATATAAATACTATTAATAATACTTACGTAGATATTAGCTACGGTAATATACTATCTTTATAGCTTATTTAACGGGTCTAAATCGTGTTTTAAGTCTTATAGTATTTTAAATATTCTTATTATTACTAGAGCTAGTATAGATAATCGTAATATTCCTCTACTATAATATTATTATAATATTAGCTTACTATTTATAAAATTCTATTTCTACTAGGCCTAAAATACTACTAGTAAAACTACTATTTTACGTAATTTTTACGCTACTAAGCGAAAGGCCGGGGCTTCCCTATTAATTATAGAACGAAAGAAACTTTTAATAGTAATATTCGTATTATCTTTTCTCTATAAGCTTTTTATTATCTATCTTTTATTTTATTTAACTACTTATAGCGTATAGTTACTTTAACTAATTATTTTTAATATTTACTTAATATTTCTCTTCTTTTTATTACTATAACTTTATTACTTTATAAAGAGTTCTAAAATAAAAGGTAAGATATTTTAGTAATATTATTTACTAAAATATCTAGTTTTTTTTTAAACTACTATTACGACGTTATTACTTTATAAAAAGTTTTAAAGCTCTTAACTTAAATAATTTATATACTTTATTTTAATAAAATTTAATATCTATTTAAAAAAAACTCTAGAATAATAGAAAGTTTATTTTTAAAGTTTATTTTTATTTTTATTTAATTTATTCTCTATAAGTTTTTTA
>NW_017971624.1:0-8051 GCF_001883845.1 Diplodia corticola
AAAAACTTTTAATACTATAAAATAAATATTTAGATTTCTAATCTCCGCTAAACTTAAAATCGACTATATAAGTTAATAGTTTTTTAGATACTTATAGTTTTTCTATTTTTAAATACTATTTACTATTAAGGGCGTACTAAATTTCTCTCGATTATTTATTACTATAGACGCGTATACGCTTACTAAAATAGACTTAAAATTACGAATTAATATATATAGATATTATTAATTAATAGATTCTACTCTTACTTTTAGCTTCGCTTTCGGCCCTGGCCTGTCACGGTTCTTAAAAGGAAGAAGTTAGATTGGTGAAAAGAGGTTGTACGGGTTGCGGAGGTTAGGCCGCAACGGAGGACTATCTACTGTAAGGAGGTTACGTGCCCCACGTGACGTCACACGGGTGACTCGACGGGTGGGCTGTGATACTATCCCCCCTCCTTCCCTCCTCTAAACGAACTCCGTGAGTCTTGACATGTACCGTGTCGCATGAACATTGCGGAAACTGAGGAATCTTTAGGGTCCGTTTCGCCACCATCCTGTAGAGGTCCTGTCCCTAGTTGGGTAGGTTCTAGTACGTGAGGCATGGGGAAAAACTTATGCTATTATTATCTTTATTCCGTAGCAAGTGGTTGCTGGCACCGTGTCTGTGATAGTTGAGCTCTCCCTTTAAATTACCTCGTCATCCGGTTTCCAATCATCGGGTTTCTTATATAGTTTGTGAGGGCCTGGCTTGCTCGGGTGCTTGTAGTGGAAGTCGGCGATGTGATAGGGACTTCCCTCGAAGTTATGCTATGGCTGCCAAGTCGGTCTCTCGTTGTGCTGAGGATCGCCTTCGTAAAGTGCCTTGTATTGAAGACTCTTCCCCCTTATCCTGGAGTCGATGATCTTCGTCACGAACCACTCCTTTTGAGGTTCTTCTTTACCTTCACGCAGGATCTCGACCGGCGCGGGAGGATTATTGGTCTGGCCCGGTAGCGTCTGGGTTTGGTCTTTGTGTAATAGCTAGGGATGAAAGACGTTGTGCATCGTTATTTGTTCGGGCAGCTTAAGCTTGTAGGCTGCCCCGTGGTTTACAACTTCCTGGATCTCGAAAGGTCCCTCGTTCTTATGGCCTAGCCGTCCTGACCTCGTAGTCTTGAGATGTCTTGCGTCTAGCCATACCTTGTCTCTTTCCCGAAAAGCGGGTGCTGGCTGACGCGTCTTGTCCTTTTGTTCTGCCTGTTTGGTTTGTGCCTAGAGGATGGCTTCTCGTAAGTACCGTTCCGTCTTCTCGACACGTTTGATTACGTCGTTAGCCTTGATCTCCCCGTGCTGTGGCTGGTCCGGTGGTGGGAGCAGTGCTATGTAGGGGTGATGTCCACGGTCCGTAAAGAACGGGGTGAGACCGGTGGTCTCGCTAGGATGGTTGTTCGCTACTAGCTAAGCGATTGGGAGTAAGTCCACCTAGTTATCTTGTTCCCAATTGACGAAGGTCCTGAGGTATTGCTTTACGAAAGCAACCGTGATTTCCGACTGTCCGTCCGTTTCCGGGTGGAAAGATGAAGATATGATATGTTTGGCATCTATCCTCTTTATTAACCTGGTCTAGATCTTGGAGGTCCACTGCGTCCCCCTGTCGGAGACGATCTTCTCCGGAAACCCGTCGTAGGCGACGATAAACCTTATGAAGGCATCCGTTACTTCTTCGGCTTCCAGGGAGGTGAGCGGAATGAATCGTTTCCCTTTGGTAAGCCTGTCCACAACAACTAGGACGTGTTTGTATTTAAGGCCTCTCCTCTCGCAAACCGGGAGGTCCTTAGCGAAATCTATGGTGATTTCTTTCCATTTATGTAAAGGAACTGGCAAGGGTCGTAGAAGACCCTGATATTGCTCCCGGAATGACTTGTTCCTTTTGCAAGCATAATAACTCCTAGTATATTATTTAACGTCTCTTGTTATACCTTGCTAAAAGTAGGTCCGGGCGATTAGCGTATACGTCGGTTTCGCTCCCCCGTGTCCTGCGTTAGCAGGGTCGTGGTGGATCTTGATGATGCTGGTCCTTAGGAGCGGGTCCGCTGGAATATATAGTTTTCCGAAAGCGTACAGCTTGTTGTCCTTGACCTCTAGGTCCGATAGGGATAACTTGAAACCCTTCGCTAGGATCTTTGTGGGTAGACGGAGCTGCCCTGTGCGCTTTGCTTGCATAACTTTCTGAATAACTGGGTCCTGTGTATATGCTTTGTCGATCCTTTCCTCGATGGATCTTGTATCGGTGTTTGCTTCGGTGGGCCTTGCATCGGTAATTGATCTTGTGTCGATGCACGAGAGATTGTCGGCTACCACTTCTCCCTCTTTAGAGTCGGATAATGCGCCTGACTCGTCTTCTTCGGAGATGATCGTTGGTTTATCTTCTTCGAGGATGATCGCGGCGAGGGTGATTGCTCTCCGTATTTCTGGTTCTAGTTGGTTGTCTTTGAGTAGAGTTTGAAACTGGTGCTGGGTGCGAGCGTCTTCTACCCCCTCTGGAAGGTCTTGCCTCCGTCTCGTGAGGCTGTCCGGTTTCTCTCCCTGCTTTCCTGGGCGGTAGGATATCTTGAAGTTGAACTCCGAAAGGAATTCCGCCCATTTGACCTGCCGTTTGTTGAGCTTCTTAGTCGTTATAAAGTGCTTAAGGTTTCGGTGGTCTGTTAAGACCTTAACCGGGTCCGATGGGTCCGTGGAGGCTAATTCTGGTCTCTATTCCTCGAAGGCTCGGACTATGGCTAGTAGCTCCTTGTCGTAGATTTCGTAGTTGTACTCTTGAGGCGACATCTTCTTAGATATAAACGCTATAGGTGTAAGAATGCCGTTTACTATCTGGGAAAGAGTGGCTGCTACTACGTAGTCCGAGGCATCGGACTCCATCTACGTCTTCTTGTCCGGGTTAAAGTGGGCTAGCATGATGTCTAAAGAGAAGGCGCCCTTGAGTTTGTTGAACGCTTCGTCGTAGGTAACCGTCTATTGGAAGGATTTCGTGTTCTTGTTATTCTTCTTTTTGGTGGACCTAAGCTTCGTGAGATCCGTAAGAGGTTTTGTAATAAGTGAATACCTCTTCACGAATCTCCGGTAGAAGTTGGTGAATCCGAGCCAACTAAGAACGTCGCGGACACACCGCGGCGTCTTCTAGTTCTTGATTGCGTCGACTTTGGCCGGGTCCATACGCACACCCTTGGTGGTGATAATGAGATTAAGGTATTTGACTTCTTTGGCGAAGAACGAACACTTGTCGATGTCTAGCTGTAGACCGTATTCTTTTATCCGGGTTATGATCTTCTTTAGGTATTCGGCATGTTCCTGTCTGGTCTGCCCACCGAAATTCAAGATATTATCCAGGTAGGCGGTGTAGAAGTCGTCTAGGTATTCTCTTAGAGCGTCGTTGATATAGCTTTGAAAGGTTCCTGGTGCGTTGTATAGTCCGAATGGCATTACCGTGTATTCGAACTGGCTATACCTGGTGTTGAAGGTAGTCTTCTCCTTATCTCCTTCCTTGATTCTGATACGGTTGAACGCGGCGACTACGTCGAGCGTAGAGAAGAACTTGGACTTGTTTAATTTGTCTATTGTTTCGTTGATGAGTGGTATCGGGTACCGGTTCTTAATCGTCAATGCGTTTAAGGCCCTGTAATCTACGTAGAATCTTAGACCTCCTCCGGGCTTCTTTGCAAGTAATACTGGGGCTGCATATGGTGACTTGCTGCTCCGGATCTATCCTTTGGCGAGGTGCTCGTCAATGTATTTTTTCACTGCTGAGAGCTCTTCGCGGGTTATTGAGTAACCCTTTTGCCAGGTCGGTTGGGCTCCCTCTTGTAGTCGGATTTCGTGATCTCTTCCGGGCCTCCTGGGAGCGAGTTCATCGGCAGCTTGCTTTAGGAAGAGGTCTGCGAAATCCGAGAGTTCTGGTGGGAGTCGCTCGCGGATCTCTTCCAAGGTCAGCTTCTTTTTTAACTTTATGAACTTCTCGTAATCGTTGACGTTCACTCCGCATAATTGTGTTCTGTCTGGGTCCAGATCTTCTGGGACCAACATCTAGACGCAAGTTCCTTCCTTCTGGACTTCTGTGAGGAAGTCGTTGGCTCCCAGCCAGTCGATATCCTCCTTTCCCTCCTCCCTTCTTTGCTTGATCGGGGAGGTCTCTTTCTTCTTCTTGGGGTTGGGGCCAGAGATCCGTACTGCCTTGCCCGTAAGACATTTGGCGTAATAGTACCTTGAGTTGAATGTGAGGCTCCTGGTGCTGAAATCGATCTCTGGGTTGTGTAGCTCGAACCACGGCATTCCGAGAATGAGGTCTATACCCTTGGCGAGGTTTATGACATACGCTAACATCTCCTTAGTGTGTCCTTGGAGGTTGAAGGTAACGAGAGCTTGGTGCGTGAGCATTTCGTTCGTTACTGTTCCATCGGCCAAGAATAGGGGCCTCGGTTTCTTTATCGTTAGCGTTTCTAGTCCTAAGTTCTTAACCAACCTTGGGTCCACAAAGGCGTAGGCAGAAGCGCCTGTGTCGGCTAAGTAATTGACATTCCTCCCTCCCACTTCTCCTATAAGCGCAAAGTGGGTGCCGTCTAGCTTTCCTTCTAGTGCGTATCTTGACACGGATAACTCTCTCGCGTCGTTTGTCCCTGAGTGACGACTTCCTCTTAGGGATTGCTATTTCCCTGATCGTCGTCGCTGGAAACTTCCCGCACATCGTGGTCCTGGTTCACTTCCATCTTATTAACGGTGATATTCAGGCTCGGGGTAATACGCTTAAGCTAATAGCTCTTGTCGTTCCTTATATAACCCTTCTAGTGGCAAGCGAGACATCTACCTTCTCTTCTATACTTGTTGTTAACTTTAGCGCCTTTCGGCAATGCGTTGCGGTAGGTTCTTAGTTCCGAATCGGTTATCTTGTCTAAAGGTTTGGAAGATTTACCGAGTTCTCCTCCTTTGTAGGAGTTACGTGGCTTAGGGTTAGTAGAACTAGTAGACGTAGGACTGTTTCGTCTGCCTCCAGACTTCGTTATATCACTTTTGAACATTATGTCGTATGTCTGGAACTTATTGTCTAGTTCCCATAGAACTCTATACAACTCAGGGAAGTTGTTGATGGGTCTCCCTGTAGAGATCTTTGACAAGTAGCGCTTCGAGAGGGATTCTCTTAGTCTCTCGCACTTCTCGATCTTATCCGGGTCAAGCTGCTGGATCGGGGTGATGAACTTGGTGTAGAACTCGTAGAACTTCTCGTTATTCCCTATCCTCAAGGTGCGCAGTTTGTTCCTGGCTTCGAGCCTTAGGTCTTGCGGAGAGTATATGGCTTCCAACTAGCTGATCGCTGCCTGAAAGGTAAGTGGGGGTTTACCCCTGCTCTGGCGCTTCTCGCGGGCGGTGACTCCGAAGGTAGGTCGTAAGCTTTCGTGAACCTGTCCTTCTATAGAGGTAAGAAGGTAATCGATCTTCTTGTTGTTATCTCCTCTAAACCAGGCTTCGTAACTCTTTATATTGATGAGGAGTTTCTTATACCACTCCGGGTATCTCGAGCGGTCCTTTCCGTTAAAGGTATTAGTCTTGGGTGGTCGTTTGGCATGAGAACCGTTCTGGGAGGTGATATTCGATAAGGGCGTCTCTGCCCTCTCCCTCCTTCTACGGTTAGCCGGGAGGTTCTTAGAGTCGGAGTCACTGGACTGATCGTTGGGGAGGTCGTTCCCGAGGAATCGTTGGAGCTTAGGATCGTTATTATGATGTTTCGCCCTCCCCTTGGCGTCCCTTTTTAGCTGCCTAATTAGCGTCTCGTCTTTGTCGTGCTGCTCGACTGCCCTCTTCGCGGCTATCTTGACCTTGGCATGAAACTCGTCGTATTTCTTTACGAGTCTCTTCTTATTCTCCTTGCCTTCGTGGAGTTGTTGGGCAAGTTCCCTGATCTCGAGCTCGAGTTTATTGATTTGGTCTTGAAGGCTAACTGCTAAGGCGCGGTAGTCTTCTTTGCTCGTATTAGCTTTTTCGAGCTTCTTCTCGGTGCTCTTCCGCTTCTTCTTCTCTGTTTTGATGACTTTGTTGCGTCTCTCCGTGCGTAAGACTTCTACGGCTACCTGCCTTACCGTGTCTTCCTGAAAGACTTCTAACCAAAGGATGGTGTTATGGAGATGTAAGAAGAATCGAAGCTAAACTTCTTCGTCCTTGTCAATTTCGCTCTTGAAGTCATCGGCGTTTTTGAACTTTAGATCCTCCTCGTTGTAGCCTTTGTTCGGGAAGTTCTCGGTGAACTACTCGAGGTGGTCGGAGAGGTTATATACGTGTACCGTGGTCCCGTCATCCAGGGTTTGGGTTGTCTTCTGAGAATTATCGGGGGATTTAACGATTGCACTTCTCCTCCGGTTCAGGCGATCTTGCTTCGCCTTCCGTAGAGTCTGGTATTGGCTATCGGCTCGCTCCTCGACTTTCTCGATGACACTTCTGACGTGTCCTAGGACTTCCTTAATCTTACCTTTAGAGAGATCTTCTTCTTTACCGGAAGGAAGGATAGAGTATCTCTTCTTTACTTGATTATCGCGTGTCTTAGGTCCCTTCGGGAGTCTCGAAGAGTGAGCTGTTATAGAGTGAGTTTTCGGGTTGAACGGTGAGTTAGTGAGAGGAGGGTTAGCGAAGGTGATAGCTGGTGTCTTCTTGCGTGGTGGGGTTGAACTCCCAATGTTTATAAAGCGCGTAATGTTATTATCGGGGTCTTCGGAGTGATCAGAATGATCAGAGTGATCCTGGTTTGAGAGGTGACGCTTGTTACGACGCGCGTTTTCGGGTGGGAATTCTCTGCTATTGAGAGGACTAAAGCTTCGTCCTGTTATATTCGTTGTTGAGTTAGTACTACCTGATTGTCCTACTATGATTGAGGTTGTAGGAGTGAAGGTTGTGTAGTAGTGTTTGGAGTAGCTTCGTTCGTGGGCGCGGTTTTGCTTCTGCGCCGGGTCTTCGCTAAGTGACACGTGGTCTTGGCACCGTAGGTCTTCGAGCGGTTTCTTCGAGTTTCTTCGGGGTGACGTGCGCGCGTTTCAGTGACTTCGGTCGCGCGATCTCAGTGAGGTTGCTTCGTTGCTCAGAGGAGCTCTTCGGGGCTTCGTAGAATCGTGTAAGCTGCTTATAAGCGGTCGTCTTATTCGCGGCTTATACGAGGCGGTACAACCTTGTGTTACGGTTCTTAAAAGGAAGAAGTTAGATTGGTGAAAAGAGGTTGTACGGGTTGCGGAGGTTAGGCCGCAACGGAGGACTATCTACTGTAAGGAGGTCACGTGCCCCACGTGACGTCATACGGGTGACTCGACGGGTGGGCTGTGACAGGCCCGTCCTTCTAAAGAAATAATAAGATCTAAAAAAAATAATACTAAAAAATTCTTTTATTAGAAGACGATAAAATCTAGATATAAGAGAATTCTTCTTATCTCTAACTATAGCGTAGAGAACGCGTTTATTACTATTCTATTCTCTTCTTTATTCTATTATATATATAGCTTTTCGATATAAGTTTTATTAATTAATATATTAGCGATTAAGGCCGGCTAGCGCTAATCTACGTATAACTAAAATAATAGTTTTTTTATTATCTAAATATAGTATTATATCTAGTTAGTTTTTATTACTATTTAAAACTATTAATTTTATACTCTACTTTACTTTAATTAATCGTAGCCCGCTCTATTCGCCTAAAAAATAGACTCTAAAGTTATTAGTATATTATTATTTATATTTTATTATACTACGCTTACGTTATATAACTACTAGACTAAGTTATATTTTTTCTACTACTAGCCGCCGGCGTATTATCTAATACTATAGAATAGATATTTAGATTTTTAATTTCTACTAAACTTAGAGTCGATCGTATAAATTAACTATTTTTTAGATATTTATATTTTTTCTATTTCTAAATACTACTTACTATTAAGAGTATACTAAATTTCTCTTAGTTATATATTATTATAGACGCGTATATACTTACTAAAATAGACTTAAGATTATAAATTAATACGTATAAATATTATTAATTAATAGATTTTATCTTTATTCTCGGC
>NW_017971625.1:0-7870 GCF_001883845.1 Diplodia corticola
GGGGGGGAAAGAAGGAAGGAAAGAAAGAAAGAAAGAAAAGGACGACGTACCGCCAGTGAAGACCAGCACGGGGCCGGCAAATTCGTTGACCGCGGGCGCGGCGCCGCCGAGCGTCAGCAGCTCGCCGACGGTGACGGGCTGCTTCGAGCGCTCCGCAAAGGCCAGGATGGCCTCGTCAAAGTACGGCGGGCGCAGGAACTGGTACTGGTTCGCGCCGGCGTTGGCCGGGGTGATGTAGCCGTCGGGGAGGTCCTGCGGCGGCGACGGCAGCGCCGCCGTCAGGTCGTCGAGCGGCGACAGCCAGTCGTACAGCGGGCTCGAGCGGAAGAGGAAGTCGTCGACGGTCTGGGCGAGGGCGGGCGAGCCGAAGCGCAGCGGGGCGTTGGCCGAGGCCTGCTGGAAGTTGCCGCCGGCGAGGAAGAGCTGGTTGAAGCTCGAGTTGAGGGCGAAGCCGGTGAGGACGAGGCCGTCGGTGAGGGTGGGGTGCAGCGCGGCCAGCACGTACGACTGGATGCTGCCGAACGAGTGGCCGACGTGCACGATGCGGGAGAAGGTGGCGTTGACGTTGGGGAAGCGGCCTTGGCGCGCCTGCTCGGTCAGGGCGCGCAGCGCGGCGATTTCGAGGTTGATTTGGATCTCGTTGAGCGGGTCGCCGTGCTGCGACTTGCCGATGCCCAGCCGGTCGTAGCTGAGGGTGGCGAAGCCGGCGTCCAGGGCGGCGTTGACGTACGAGTAGTTGTAGTCGTGGAAGGGCAGATCCCAGTATCTGAGACGGCATCAGTGAGTGCTTCTTCCTGCAGGTTTGAAGGGCACATGCGTCTTGTCAAAGCCAATGCCGTGGGTCAAGATCTGCAAGGTGGTGTTGTCCGACGCCGTCTGGTCGTTCCAGCAGTACTGGGTGCTGACGTTGTACGTGCCGCTGATGGTCTTGTACCCGGTCAGGGCCTCGTCGGTGAAGTTGTGGCCCTGGCGGGTCATGTTCTGGATGAACCACGTGACATCGATGTTGCTGTGGGGGATGGTGCTGGCGGCAAACACGGCATTGCGGGCTTCAATGTCGACCGAGACCGTCTGGTTGAGGCACTGCTTTGCCGCCGAGGCCGCAGAAACGAGGGCCAGGCCCGTTGCGACAGCTTTGCTAAGCATTCTGGCGAAGTGATGGTGTACCGCGGCGACACCAACAGTTGGAGAGTGTAGGCCTGAGCAGAGAAGCGCGGGTCCGGACCATGTTATATACGAAAGCCGTCTTTAGGTCCGCGGCCGAACCATCACTGATCGAGTGCCCGAGCTCTGATGGCGCCAGTAAGACGTTTTTTTGCGTTCAGTCCAACGACAGGCCCCAGATCCAGCGGGTCAAATCCCGGTGCGATTGACACGCTGAGTAAGTCGTCGAGGAACCCGGATTGGGCCAGGCCGACTCCCGTGTCCGGGAAAGAGGGCCCGCTAGGGGACTCTGGCGATTGCGCATCCGTTTGGCGGGAAAGGGAGAGTATGACAGTTGCGTCCCGGCATCATCATCCTACAGGACGGCAAATACATCTGTCTCCGGTACGTTCCATGGGTGGCTCGTGGAAGCCTAACCAGCGATGACGAAGCCGCTTGGTAAGGAGGCCATGGCGCCCGTCGGCCTTTTCGAAACGAAGCAGATAATGACGAACCAAGGGACGGGAAAGGGATCGAGAAAGCTTTGGGCTCGGAGGAGTCGGAGAAGAGCTTGTCGACGGGGGGAGCCGACGTGGAATTTGGAATAGTAGGGCGGTGAGCAAGGGGCAGGCTCCGGACCGGCGCCAGCAAAAGGGAAGAGAGCAGTTGCCGTCATCAGGCTGATGAGGACGAGTGTGGGGAAAAGAGAGCCGCTGACCGTGCGCAAGCTCCGTTTTGCACCGGCGTGGGAGACGGCGCCAACGGCTTGCCGTCATCCTCCCGGCTGGCGGCAACCTAAACCTAGGTGCATGTCGACAGTACCACGAGGCTCCGCTGTCCACAGCAACGTGCTCGAGGCTTGAGGCCAGCACCATCGAGGCCGACAGCCGGGCCAATGCCGGCGACGGCGGAGATTGACTCGAGTCAACCTGCTGATCCTCCCCGTAACGTCGTCTCCCTCCGGCCCAGATGCTTTTTGAGATATTTCCGCCCAAAGACAGCCTCGGTCCAACCACAGCGTGCGCCCACAGCCACGCTCTTGTCAGCTCACACCCCCATGCAGAAACCAACTTGATTACAACTACTGTACTTTGTAAACAAGAGCAATTGGCCACCCCGCCTCCGCCCTGCTCACCGCCAAGGCCCAGCCCCAGACCCCCCCTCTTCAACATCCCCCATTACAGCCGCATCCACCGGAATGCCAATGTCTCCGCACATGCCACCGACGAAGCCAGACAAGAGGACGACCACAGACCGGCGGTGAAACATTGCCCAGCTCTTCTTCAATGTGCAGGATGAGGCCCGCACCAACCATGACCCATCCAAAGAACCAACGCCTATCACAATATGCGCGGCGCATCAGCGATTCGCGACGCCCGTCATCTACCTGTTCTTTCCCCGGCAAATGCCCCATCGTCGTCGTCATGCCCTACAAGATAGAAGCAAACCCCGTCTCTTGGAAAACGCAACAATAAAAAAAACCCAACGCCGCACATGCTTTAGCAAGACAAAGAAAAAGAAAAAAAAGAAACAAAGCCCGTCGACGCCAATCGCCGAGGACAAAGGCGATCGGACCCTATTCAAACGTCATCTGCATCTCCTTCTCCTTTCCCCATTCGTCCGCCTCGTCGTCCGCCCACGCGTTGTGCTCGACGCTCCCCAGGTTGACGGGCAACGTGCTCGACGTGCGCAACGGCGGTCTCTCGACGCTGGGCGAACTCCATGTCGACGACCCGTTTGCCCCCCCTCCATGCCTTGATGCCGGAGGCGTCTCGTAAGAAGGCTCGAACGACATCGAAATGTTGCCGCCGCCACCGTCGTCCTCCCAACGGTCGGGGTTCGCGTCGTACTCGGACCCGTCGTAGAGGTGCGAGTTCGTCTTGCTGCCGCTGCTCTGCTCGAACATGGACTCGTCGAAGCTCTGTGTCTGCCGGAGCTTGGAGTGTGGGCCATCCAGCGCCATGGGCGGGAGCGTGCTGTCAAGCTGCTTCACCTCGACTCCCTGAGCCGCGATGTCCGCCGCCTCCTGTTTGATGGCTTCCACGTCGAACAGCACGTTCTTGTTCTTGTCGTCCCCTCCCTTCGCCTTCTCGTCGTACATCTCCCATTCCTTCTTCTCTGCCTGCTTCTTCTTGAAGAAGTTCCACCCGCTCTTCCTCTGCGGCTTCTGCTCCATTTCTTTGCGCGCTTCCTCAATCTCGTTGATCAGCTCGCGCTGCCTTGCCTCGTGGTTGTCCGGATCTGGGTCTTCGATCTCGGCGAACTCATCGCTCTCCACAGCCCAGCCCATCTCACGCATCAGGCGCGGGATTGCTGCGCGATACGCCATGTGCCCATTCACCATCTCAGTGACGTCGAAGTTTTCAATACCGGGGCACTGGACCGGAGCAAGACCAGCCACTCCCATGATGCCTCCACTGGTAGCACGGAAGAGATACCCGAGGATCCAGTCGTTCGTTGCGTACCCGTTGACGAACCGACCCGAAACAGCCGATCTGGCTTTGAGATATTCATCTTTCTTCGCCACCATGGGAGAACCAAAGAGGAATACGTTCTGCACCAGCCCGTACGCCCCTCTCCTCGAGAGTTCTTGCAGGCAGGAAAAGATGACGCGGGCTCCCAATGAGAAACCGACGAGCGTAGTGGGCCGCACGCCAAGGTTGCGATCGATGAGCGAGTCGGCGAGAAGCAACCCGGCCAACTCTGCGCGTGCCAGTGACACATTCCACGGGTTGTCAATGAGGTAGGATAATTTCGTCAAAACGATCGGCAGTTGTAGCGCGCCCATGAGAGCGACGAGAATGGTGCTACCGAGAACTTGTTGCAGGCCTTGAGTAAGGGCCTAGAAGTGGGTGAGCTTCCGTCAACGGCAACGGGGCAGGCATCTCTTACCTCTGTGGCTAGAATGTTGATGGTTTGACCCATACTTTGCAGCATTTCCGGTTCCCAAAAGACCGAGTAAATATCTCCCATCACAGGATCCACCGTACTGAACGGCAAACGGACGTCGTCAACCTTGCCGTTCATCCACCCAGAGACCGTGATGATCATGTTCACCCTCTTGTTGTTGTGGAGGGGCCTGTACTCGAACGTTTTGACAGCCCCTGTTCTGCGGTGCGAAGCTCGCACACCGACTGTGCCTCCCGAGATCACACCAGTAGTGGTAATGATGGCCGCACCACCGGCGCCTGCAAGGAAACTGCTGGTGCCAGCAACACCGATAGTCGTGAAACCAGCTGCAAGACCTGCGCCAATGACGGGGGCGAGGAGACCTGCCGACAAGCCGATCACCAGTCCTCCTCCAACAGTAGCCAGCCCCATCATCACCAGTCGTCTGCTCTTCTGCATCTTAGCACGACTTTCCAGATGTCCCTCATCATTCCAGTTCTGATCATTTGCCGCCTCTTGCATTTCGAGAGCATCCGTGACGCGCTTCTCGAAGCGGCAGATGTCCAGATCAGGCACCTCCAAATATTTTCCGACCCTCTCCAATAACTCCCGTGATCTCGCGTCATAGACAGAATCTGCGATCAGTACGAGGAACAAGTCGCACAGAACAGTCCATCGGAGGTCAATGTCAATACTTTTGGTTGTGGGGAGTTGAGAAGGAGTGCGGACTTCTGGCATCTCCTCTCCGCCATGATCTTCATAGGGCGGGGGTACTGACGAGCCCGGAGTGCCTGGGACCGGAGTGGACGGAGCACTCGACGTGGAGCTAGGCCGTGGAGACGAAACAGACGGCCGGCTTGATGCTGGCTCGGCCACGGGATTTTTCACCCGCGCATTCTGCATGAGTGCTGGGGTGAGATCGTTGGGTTGGACGCCGTGCTGACCCAGTTGTTCGATCATGATCTGCTCTGCAGATTCGATCTCCATGTGGCTATACAACCGAACCATCATCTTTTGGCTCCACATCTTCATTGCTTCCGAGGACGTGTCAATCTGCTTCTTGCTTGCCTTCGTCCTCTCCAGCTTTTCGAGTTCCTTGACCATTTCCAGCATGGTCAATCTGACGACTCCGACGTATGCGATCCTTTGGCCCTCGGTGAGCAGGTCTTTAGTGGCCTGCATCTGTGACAGCGGGTCCCGCGCTTCCTCGTCGTCATCAGCGACATTGGTGCTTTTCGCGCCTTTGAACAGATAAGCCGTGTTGTCGTCCATGCTCGTGGCCGATTGCGCGTCCTCGTCAACCTGAACTCTTGTGTAGCCTTTTCCAGCGCCACCCAGGGCGCCGTATTCCAGCTCCTCGTCATCGCTGAGGTCGTCCTTCTCCCGTGCGATCAGCCTATTATCGTCGTTATACATGTCATATGAAGCGTAAGCGGGCATGTCCTGCCACCCGCCGTCGTCCCAGTCATCACCCTTTTTCTCCTCCTTCTTCGGCGCCAGCTGCTGATGTGACCATTCCGACACGGCCCCCACCTCTACATGCTTGTCGCCGGATGCAGACGCCTCCGCGAGGACGTCTGGCGTGGCTTCTGCGTGTTTGTCGCCACCTTGCGGCGACGCGTGTCCGTCTGACGGGACCGGCCTCACATCCCCGTCGTCAAGAGCGCTCCCTAGCAAGGGCGGGGGACCAGAGTTTGCAACAGGCGGGGCGGCGTGCTGCGCCGCGAGCGCCTCTGCCTCCCACAGGTTCTCCGCTGGCCTTTCTTGGTGCTGCGGCTGCTCGTCGGCGGCGGCGGCGGCGCTGCGCAGGTCCTGTTCGCTGGCCTCGGAAACCAGGCGGCGCGGAGGCTTCTTCCGTATGGGCAGGCCGAAGTCATCGAGCTCGACGCTCAGATCGACAGGATCCTGCTTCGGTGGCGCTTGGGCGGACTGGGGAGCTACCGGCGCTGGGGGCTCATTTGCGGCGGCGGCGGCGGGAGGAGGAACAACAGGAGCGGCGTCCGAGGACATGGTTGTCCTCGTCGGGGCGCGGGGCGAGGAACGGCGTGGTGGGCGGAGGGGGGAGGTGGCAGAGGACAGCAGGCCGTTTTTCGCGGGCTATGAGGGCGCGGAAGTCGGCATTGAAGGTGGTGTGTCGGATTGTGTTCGCAGAGACAAGAAAGGCCTGGTCATCCCGGGCTGTCTGCTGCCCCATCCGCTCGGCGCCTGCCCCTGCCCTTTGAGACATTGCGTAGGCAGGCAGGCACCGGACCGGCGACGGCGGTGCGCACGGGCCAATGCTTATCTTTTACGCTGCACGCAACACCCGCCCAAGCGCATGCCCCAGATTTTTTTCTTTCTGAGAACGTCCGCCTCGAGCCGCAACCGTCCGGCACACCCCCCCGATCACTCACCATGCGCGGCAAGCGGGCGAAGCAGTACCGCAAGCTGATGCATCAGTATGCCCTCACCTTCGGCTTCCGCGAACCCTACCAAGTCCTGGGTGCGTCCAGTTCGATTCCACTCACCAATGCAGCCTTGCCTCTGGCTGACCCTGCCATCACAGTCGATTCCGAGATCGTCCTCGACTCGACGCGCATGAAGATGGACCTCGCCAGCTACCTTGAGCGCACCCTCCAAGGCAAGGTCAAGCCGATGATCACGCAGTGCTCGATGCGCCACCTCTACGCCTCCAAGGACCAGGTCGCCATCGGCCATGCCCAGGCCTTCGAGCGCCGCCGCTGCAACCACCACACGCTCGATGAGCCGCTCTCCACGCTCGACTGCGTCAAATCCGTCCTCGACCCCAAGGACTCCAAGACCAACAAGCACCGCTACGTCGTCGCCAGCCAGGAGCAGCCGCTGCGCTCCTACCTGCGCAAGATCCCCGGCGTGCCTCTGATCTACATCAACCGGAGTGTCATGATCATGGAACCCATGGCCGGCGCCACCGAAGACGTGCGCGACAGGACGGAGACGGAGAAGTTCAGAGCGGGCTTGAAGACGCGGCCCACCGCTGCCACTGCTGCCCCGCCGAAGAGGAAGCGGGGTGAGGACGAAGACGGGAGCGACGAAGATACGGACATGGAGGATGCGCCTGCGCAGCCCGAGCCGAAGAAGAAGAAGAAGAGGACGGGACCCAAGGCACCGAATCCATTGAGCGCCAAGAAGCCCAAGAAGAGATCGGAACCACAGGCGCAGAAAAAGTCAGACAACGTTGACAAGCCGGCCGGTGAGGGGACAACGTCCGAGGAGCAGGCCAAGCGGAAGAGAAAGCGGAAGAACAAGGCCAAGGCGGACGGAGAGGCACCGGAGCAAGCGGAACAAGTCGCGCAAGAGGCATGATGATTTTTTGTATTTCGTCGGCAGCCGCTTGCTTTCTGCATGTCTATTCGTTTCTTCATTTGCCGTTCACCAAGGCCATCCATCCCTCCACGGTTATATGATTCCCAATTTCCGTTTAGCTACTTAGCATTGCCTGGCGTTTTGGTAACGGGCACGGCGCTCGAAAAAGGAAAAGGAAAATCCAAAAAGGGTATTTTGTTTAGAATCAAGGATCAAAAATAATATCAGAACGCTGCTGTTCCCATCGGTCAGAGTATGTTCATCAAACCTTCTTTCCCTGTGCCAGGAGATCCGAGACTTTTGGCGGCAGCACGAGAGCGCTCCTATCGTTGCGCTTGAGGAATTCGATGACGGTCTGGGCGCATTGATCCGGCACGTCTTCCTGGATGAAATGGCCCGCCATTGGGTAGACCTGAAGCTGGAATTTGCCTGCCACGCTCAGCCATTATTAGCATGATGCACACGTATTAGATGGGCACGTTCCGAGAAAAGAAGCGCAGCCCCCTCCCCCCCC
>NW_017971626.1:0-7415 GCF_001883845.1 Diplodia corticola
TACTTTAATTACTTAGAAAAGTTTAAATTCTTAAATAAGTTTTTTTATATTAAATATATATATTTTATTATAATATTATTAGGCTTTTACTATTATTATATTAATAATTACTTAGTTATTTAATAATAAAATATATTAATATAATAATAAAATACTATAATTATTAATACTATTAATTTAAATTATTTAAATTATTAATAACTAGTATAAACGTTACTAAATAGCTTATTAACTATTAAATAAACTAAATAAACGTATTTCTTATTTATTTTATTTCTACTAGTAAGTTACTAGAATATTTACTTTTAATAATAAATTTTAAAATATTTATATACTTTAATATAGATATAAGTATTTTAAAAAACTTAATCTTTTTTTCTTTTAAAAATAATAAATTACTAGAAAATTAATTTTTTTTAGAGATAACTCTTAAAATATTTATATACTTATTAAAATATATAAATAAATATTTAAGTAGATAATAAATCTTATATAAAGTATAAAGTATAGTTAATAATAAATATCTCTTCTAGCTAGTAGATCTATAGCTACCTTCGAGGCTATCTTCGAGATTTTTTATCGTAGCTTATCTATTAGCTAATAAATTTTAATACTATAAATATCGCTAGTTTATACTAAATACCGTAACGGGTTTATTTAGTCTATTTAGAGGCCTTTATACGGGTTCTCTACGTATATATAATAGCTAAATAATTCTTCTAGTATAGCTCGTTTATATAAAGGTTTATATTATACGTTACGTATACGAAAACTATCCGCGAGGGTTAAATATTATAGCCTATCTATTAAGTTATCTATATAACGTTACGTAGGGCACGTAATCTTCTTATAATAGATAGTCCTTCGTTACGGCCTAACCTTCGTAACCCGTATAACCTCTTTTTACTAATCTAACTTCTTTCTTTTAAGAATCGTAATATAAAATACCCGCTCTTAAGCCTCTTTACGCTTCGCTAGACCTATAATACGTACTCTAATATAATATTAAGTAGTCCGCTTATAAAATATATATATACTATACGTGCTTTCTTACCGTTTACCTTTTATATAAGCGTCGTAGGGGGCGAGGCTAACCTATTAGATAAACGGTTACTTACGCTAGAAGTTATAGCCTTAGATCTACTTAATACGCTTAAAGAGTTTCTCTACTAACCTCTCGCGAAACTTCTTCTACTATAAATTATATAATAGGTTTTCGATCGTATATAGCTAAAGAGCTTATAGGCGGTAGATATTAGTAATCGCGAGGTTAAGAAGGAGATACTAGAGAGCCTATAAGTTATAACGAGTTATATTAGTTAGTAGATATCTCTTATTTCTCTATATATTTATTATCTATAAATAAGAAAAAGGTCTAGAGAGGTATAACTCGCGTAAAGACTTTATAAAAGGCCTTAATACCCTCTACCGTTTATAAGCGACTCGTATAGGCGATTAATACTAATAGTACTAGACGGGCGAGTAGGCGAGGATATAAGCGCTTACGTATTTAGTAGGTCTACTTATTAATTTTTATAAGCGCTTATACCCTCGCCTACTTACCCGCCTAGTACTATTAGTATTAATCGCTATTCGTCTAGTATTATTCGCTACTTAATTCGCTATCTCGCCGCCGCGATTCTCGTATATATAAACTTATCTTCTAGCCCTTTAAATAACGCCTTCTTATACTATATTAGTTATAGAGCTAGTTTACTATATCTATAGCGTTTATATTAGTATTATACTCGTTCGCGAAGGTTAGAATATTAACGCGATAATAGCCTAGGCGGTTTAAAGTAGATTTATTCTATTACTTCTAGTTCTTAATCGCCGCTTTACTTAAGGCTTTTAGCGGGCGCTAGCGGTTCTTTTAGATAGCCGTAGACGTATCGTCTACGATACTTATAAATAGTATAGGCTTAGAGTCGTATTAAATAATCTATATAACGTAGTAATTAGCCGTTATCTTATATAACCCCTAATCTAGTATTTTAATCTATCTATAAGTAATTACGATAAGCTTACGATAAACCCCTTTATTCTTTTAGATATTAACTATATCGTAGACACCGATATCGCGAGCGTAGAGGGCGTAGAGAAGGTTATATAAAATATAAAAGTTATTAAAAAATAAGTAGTAGTTATCTTCGCTATCTATAGTATTACGGGTATCGCTAGGGGGTAGATAACTCGCTAGTTTAAGTATAACTACTTACTTACCTACGAAACGATAAGAAGCGTAGATCTAATAAAAATCTACGTATATAATATCTACTTTCTTTTTAACATATCGCTAATCTAGAATAATATTAGTATAGTAGTCGGCGATCGCGTATATCTTAAAGCCCTTACTAATTAGTTTATAAGGTATCGCTATCGTTTATATAGATCGCTCGGCGAATAACTACGTTATCTCGTTAATAGTAAGATAAGAGCCCGGGCGGAAGAGATTATAGATAGTTATCTTTAAATAATTCTCTAGTAGCGTTACCTTAGTTCTCTCTAGTATACTATAATAGGCGGTAGCGGTAGATAAATCCTCTAAAAGAGTATTATTATTAGCGGCGACCGGCGGATTAATATAGAAGAAGCGCTATAAAGCCTTATAGCGCCTTTACGATATTACTACTTATATTTTAGCGTAGTAGTTATCGCCTAGACGCTAGAAGCTTTTATAATCCTTATATCTAACTAATTCTATAAGTATTTAGACGGCGATAAAGCCGTATATCTTACTAGAGGTTATTACCGCCTATTTACGCCTATAAATACGCGTAGAGGCGTTTATCTACTAGTACTTATTAGTATTTTCGATAATAGTATCGATAAGCTACTTAGAAAGATAGAGGTTAAAGAATATAATAGGGCTATAGGCCGTAGCGTTATCGGCGAAGAACTCTAGTAGATAAAGCGTTAGTCGACGAGGAGGAACGATTAGCGGGTTAAATATAGGCGGCGTATTCTACTCGAGTAACTACTTATTTACTTTAAACGGGTCTTCGCGAAGTATATACGCCTACGAGAGTTACGAGAGCTAGATAATAGTAGTATCTTCGGCGATTATAAAGCTATTATTAGTATTAAAATTAGCCGTAGCTTTACGTGGGCGCCCGCGAGGTCGTTTCGCGGGCTAGGGGATAGATATTTACGACTCTTAAGTTATAGAAGGGGTAGGAGGCGCCTTACGGGCTCTCTTACGACGATTTTATAAGGCTACGGGTATTATAGGGTGGTATTAGAGGGTAGTATTAATGCTAGTAATACTTATAAAGCGGGCGCGGATAGCTTACGATATACGGTAAGGCTAAAAGCTAGTCTCGATTAGAAAGGCGCTAAACCCTAAGGAGGTAGCCTTAGAGGTGGCTACGGATCTACTAGCCGGAAGAGATAAAGCTAAATATTTTAATATATTATATTTATTAAAATATCTAGTCTTTATTAAAAATAATTACCGCGATCTTTTTTTATAAAAACTTTTAAAATAAAAGTAAGAGTATTATCTAGTTTTTTTTTTAGAAAGATAATTATAATCTTATTTCTTTATAAAGAGGTTTTAAAATATTAAATATAATATTTTAATAAAACTATTTATTAAAATATCTAGCTTTCTTTTTAAAGTTATAATTAAACTTTATTAAAATATATATAGTTTAGTTAGTTTATTAAAATTAATCGCGTATTTTAATATCTTTTTAGTCTTTATCTAGCCCTTATTAATTAGCTCTAATTAAGATAGAAAGAAATATTATTATTTTACTTTAAATAAATTAAGCTAATTAGACTTTAACTAGTTTATACTATAAAGAAATTAAATTTTAATTAAAACTTAATATTATTCGACTATTTTAAACTCGAGAAGTAGAGTATACTAATTAAATATTATATAATTAATAAATAAAATACTTAATTTTAGTAAAGAATTATACTAGATCTTACTAAAAAAACTATCTAAAATTATAAACTTTTATAGCTATTTTTTAAAAATAATATATTCTACTAGTATTTAAGAATATTTAAATTCTACTATATAAAAAACTTATATTAAATAGTTAAAAATGGATAAAATCTCTACTTATAAATTAAATTTAGATAAATATTTAAGTAAAACTATTAAAGAAAGTAAGTTTATAAAATACTTATAATCTATATTAATTAATTTATTAAGATATATATTTAGTAAGTAATAATTTTTAATCTTTTAATAAGATATTTATATAGTTTAAAAGCCCGCGTATAATTTACTATAAATTTTATAAGTAAATCGTATTTTTATTTTTATTTTTAAGTTTTTTAAGTTTTTTACTACTATATCTCTTCCGGTCTATAGATTTAAGACTATCTTCGAGACTATCTCTAAGTAGCTTAGCGCTTATCTAATCGGGCTTAGTTTTTACTATTCTTAGTCCCGATTTATTACGATTCTAATCTAATATTATAATCCTTAATAATAGAATCTAAATCTAGAATTAATACTTAAGAATCTAGATCTAGAATTAATATCTAGAAATTTCGATTCTAGATTAATATCTAGGAATCGCGATTCTAGATAGAGATTTAGAAATTATAACTCTAGATCGGCTTTTAAGAATCGAGATTCCGGATTAGATTTTAGAATCGAGATTCGAAATAGGGATTCTAAACTTAAATTTCTAATTAGCTAGACTTCGATAAATAGACTCGTATCTTTTAAAAGAGACGAGTAGTAATAATTATTAGTCTTTAATTATAGAACTACTTTCTATATATCGTAATCCTACTACGATTAAGAGATATTTAATAGTATTTAGTTTTTTAGCTAATAAATAAGCTATAATAAAATATCTTAGAGATAGTCTTAAAGATAGCCTTAGATTTATAGACTAAAAGAGATATATACGCTTACTATCTAATATAAATATAATATTTAATAGTACGCTAGAGAAGTATATTAAGCTAAAAATTATTATATTTTCTATAATACTTTTTAGTATTTAGATTCTTTTATAGTAAATTACTTTATTTTTAATAAAAACTCGCTTTAAAATATAGAAAATATACTTAAAAAAACGTAAAAACTTTTATATAATAAGCGTAAATAGTATTTAATAATAAATAAGCTAAGTATAAAATATTAATAAAAATAATATAATTTATAGGCTTTATATAAATTTTAAATATAACTAACTAGTTTAAAAAATATTATAATAATATATATAATCTATTACGGCCTCTATATAAGAGAAGCTAAAGAGTAAGATTAATAAATAAAAAATTATACGGTCTACGAAAAAAAGATCGTACGGGGTAATTATCTACTTATAGATAAGTTATATAACGTTACGTAAGTTACTAGAATAACTTATAAAGCGAATCGTAATAGATTTAGGCTAATTTAATATAATTTTAATAAATTTAATAAATTTCTATTTAATTTTTAAAAAAAATTAGTAGAATTTAATAATTAATAAAAGTAAAAAAAATAAAGCTTAAATAATAAACTTACTATAAAAAGTAAAAAATAAGTTAATTTTTATAACGAAAAGTTAGAAGAATTTAAATTAAGTTTAAAAAATTAATAAAAATATTATTTCTAGCTTATATTAAATTAAAGTTTATAAAGAGATAACTATAGGCTTAATTTCGCGTTTATTTTACGTAACTAAGATATTATATACTAATAATATAGAAAAGCGCGAAAATAAAAAAGAATTTACTATAAAATTATAAATTAAATTACTAAAAACGAAGATAAAATTACGTTAAATTTTAATTTCAAGCTATTTAGCGTTTACTTTTTACTTATAAAATATTAAATATTAAGTAAAAAATCCAAAGTATAGCTTAAATAGAGAAAAAGAAAAATATACTATTTTAAAATTAATTTCTTATATAAGTTTAAAGAAACTAGAAGAACTTTACGATATTATAAAAAGTTAGTATTTAATTTATTAAGATAATAAGTATTCGAACTATTAATAGAGAAATAAAGTCGTAATAGCCTTAAAGAAAACTAGATATTTTAGTAAATAATTCTACTAAGATACTTTATTTTATATTTTAAGACTCTTTATTTAGAAATAAAGTCGTAATTATATTTATAAAAAAACTATATACTTTAGTAAATAATTTTCTAGAAATACGCTACTTTATATTTTAAAACTATCTCTAAAGATAATAAGATAAAGTAATTTCTTTTAAAATTTAGTATTTTAGTAAATAGTATTAACGAAGGGAAGGACGTCGGGTAAATACCTAGAATAATCGGTCGAAGTAAGCATACGTTATAAGTAGGCGAAAGATAAGGTAAGAGGTAGATAATAAGAAGGTTAGAGAAAAGAGATAGTAGTTAGTTATTATTATTCTATACTATCTAAAGAAAGTGCTTTTATACTATAGTAGGTGCCGGCCGCTAGTTATAGCCTTAGATCTTAGGCCGAGCTTTTACCGCTCCTACTTCTTAAGCCTAGAGATCTTACCCTATTAGATACGGCCGGATCCTCTACTACTATAGTAGTGGAGGCTCGATAGGTAGAAGCGGTGCGAGTTCGGCCTAAGACCTAAGGCTATAAGTAACGGTCGGCGTCTACTATAGTATAAAAGCACTTTCCTTAGGCAGTATAGAGAAAATAGCTAACTACTACCTCTTCTCTTTAACCTCCCTATTACCTATCTCTCGCCTTATCTTTCGCCTGCCTATAACGTGTGGTTGCTTCGACTAATTATTCTAGGTATTTACCCGACGTCCTTCCCTTCGTTACTACTATAGTATTTACTAAAATACCTAGTTTTTCCGTTTTAAAATTTATAAGAAAATATATTAAAAGTTTTATTTTAAATAGAGTATTTAGATAATTCTTATAAATACTAATAGTAGTAGAGAATTTAATTATACTAAGTAAAGTAAGACTTTTAGGCTTAGAAAGTAAAAACGATTAAAGTCTTATCTAAGGCCTAATTTTATAAATACCGGCCGGAGCTTACTATAGTATAAGAGTTCTATCTTTAAATAGTATAATATAAATATTTACTAACTACTACTTCTTTTCTTTAATCTCTTAATTATTTATCTTTAATTTAAATTTTATCTATTTACGATATATAGCTACTTTAACCGATTATCTTAAATATTTACCGAACGTTCTTTCCTTTATTACTAGATATTAAATAAGGGTATAAATACTTAAAAGGTTATCTTTAAAAAACTAGGTATTCTAGTAATCTACCGTTTTAAAAAGTAACTTTTTTATTACTAAAATACTTAATTTCTTTTTAATACCCGTATAGTTTAAGAGAAATTTAACTTTTTAAAATAATATATATACTTTTTTTATTTAAGCTACTTTTTATAGGATTTATTTAAGAAGAAAAAATTAAACGCTAAATAATTATATCTTTATTTTTAAAAAATATTACTTATATTTAAAGATAACTAT